>NW_004955584.1:956339-980525 GCF_000276665.1 Chinchilla lanigera
TTTTTTGGTTTTTCTCCGGTACCGGGAACCGAACTCACGACCTTGCGCTTGCCAGGCAGGCGCTTTTGCCACTGAGCTAAATCCCCAGCCCCAACAAAATGACATATGCACAGACTTATTCTCTGCAGCACTGTTAATGGCTAGATGTTGGACACAGCTTGTACAGCCTCTGCTGTAGCCAGGGAAAGTAACTGTGGTCCTAGCACACAGTAGTCCGTGGGCATCTGTGAAAGGAAGTAAGGGTGATCTCAACACACCAGGCAGTGATTCCCTACCACGTGGCCCAGTGAAGACAAGGTACAGCACAGCGTTATGTGTGGCACACAACCCCTCACTCAGAAAGGACTGGGGTGGGCTGCACAGGCAGAATGCGTTTGTGTACATCTAAATTTTTTTAATGGAAAGACAATCCCAAGTTTATATAAATGGCTAATAATGGCAGAGGATAGAGGGAGCAGCAGGCATAAAACCATGAAAGTGGTTTAGATACTTATAAACCAAGTTTTTTTTTCCTTAAATAATTTCCTTTTTTTTTTTTTTTTTTGAGACAGGGTCTCGCTATGCAGTTCAGGCTGACTTTGAACTCATTTGTAGCCCAGGCTGGCCTCAAACTCACAACAATCCTCCTGCCTCAGCCTCCCAAGTGCTCTTAAATAATTTCTAAACCTTGAAAGTATTCAGTGGAAAGCACACCACACAGATAATGTTCCCAGCAACTTTAATAAAATAGTAATTTCCTCGTAGAGATATTGTCAGAACAGAGCTATATTCTAAGGATAAAAGTACACAGAAATATTGAAACATCAGTAATAATATTGGTACTTTGATGCAATTGGGAACCAAGATTTTCAGCATTTTAGAAAAAATATGTAAGTATGAAATAAAGAGGTAAACCCCTGTAATCCTAAAGTTGAATCAGAAGTATCAAGATAAATCCAAAGTACTAAAGAAGTCTACAGCAGTAATCAGTAGCAGTATTGAGCATTCTGAAAGTTCAGATGTGTCTCTAAAACACATTTAGTGTATGTCTCTAAAACACTAAAAAGGGCCAGAGCTCCTCAGAAAAATGGCTGACTCCAGGAGTGGAGCAGGATATTTACAGAATGATCCTGCCACATCCTCTCATACCAGAAAGCAAAGAAGCTGTCAAAGCTACTGGGATCATGTCCCCAAGACACAGATGCCAGCATGGAGCTTCTCTTAGCCAGTGTTGAGGCAATTTAAGTATGAAATTATTGACTGCAATGAACTGAAACACATCAGATATGCTAAAAGTTTGTGCACATAAAACCCACTCACCAGCCACCTTTGGAGGATGTAACAAACCACCTCAGTTTCCTCAAACCTCATAAACAAAGGAAAAGAGCAAAGTCTTTATTGCTCTTTTCCCAGTGTCCCAGTGCAACCAAACAGCTAATAAAAGTTTTTCCCTATGAAAAACATAATTCAGGTTAGTAGATACAAAGGGACTTAAAACAGTTGGATCACCATTTTGTAGCCCTTAATAACAGGTGTAAGCACTGACGCATTGAACACTGTTACCCATTTAGTGAAAAATGTGGAGCTTTTTAATAGATTGATCAGGCTGTAATTACCTGACGGCCTTCATCAAAATAAACATCACAGGTTCAGTCCCACACACAGCCATGGCTGAGAGCCAGCTGGAAACTGGCGAGCATCCTCTCGTGGACCTGAGAGCTGCTTTGGGCTGGGATGCTGAAGGACAAGACCTCTGGAATGATGTATATAAAGCTTCTTCCCCTGAGAGAGCCGGTCTTCCGAAGGCTCTGCTTGCGGTGCTGCAAAGCCAAAGTGCCTGTCCAGGACATCTTATACCATGGGGATCCAATTATAGCAAAATTGTGTCTGTTTATATATCTGGTCAAAAAGCCTTTGATCTGTTCAATCCAAACTTCAAGTCTGCCCATCAGTGGTTTGTGGAGAAGTACGTTGAGCTGCAGAACTTTGGAGTAACAGAAGTTATTCGTTTTGTTTTGGTTTTTGTTTTTGTTTTTCTTCTGGTATCAGGAATCAAACTCATGACTTTGCGCTTGCCAGGCAGGCACTGTGCCGCTGGGCTAAATCCCCAGCCCCAGTTATTTGTAGAAACAAGAAAGGCTTTATTGACAGAAGCTGTCATTTTAAGAGGAGTAGACGACAATCACATGAGCGTCAGACCCTAAACTGCCGTGGACAGAAACCAGCCTCAAAAGTCAACCAGGGGGCTGGGGATTTAGCTCAGCGGCAAAAGCGCCTGCCTGGCATGCGCAAGGTCGTGAGTTCGGTTCCTGGTCTGGGAAAAAAAAAACAAAAAAACATTAAAAAAAAACAAAAAACAAAAAAGTCAACCAGGGCCAGCATGCAGAAGCACACACAGAGCAGCTGAAAGGTCTTACTTCTCCCTGAGGGACTTGATACTGTGTATACAGACAGCTACTGGAGCTGGAGAAAGTGAACTGTTTTTAACACTTGAACTTATATAAATGTTTCCCAGCCTCTAAGCCATTATGTTTGTCTTCTCTTAATTCTTACTTCTTCATTGTCATACAGCTCAGCATGATGGTTTGAAAAAAAGCAGTTTTGTGAACTTTTATTTTAGGACATTACTAAATAAAGAATTCCCTTCTGATGCCGTACGTTTACTCTGAAATTGTAAATAACGTGAAGAAACCTTTAGAAAGATTGTTTGAAAGGGACCCTCTGAAGAGGCTTGCTGGGCTGTTGTGCTAGCATGTGGCCGGCTGCGTTTGATTCTTTGCTGTGTGCTCTTCTCTGGGCCCACCAGACTCTTCCTTGCACACATGATGTGGCTCCTGGGCCAGCTATGCCCACCTGGAGTAATCTCTGTGCTTTTACTACACATAGCGAGAGGCCAAGCTTCACAGAGAGGACCTAGCACTGATGACGGACAAGGGGCAAAACTGTAGCTTTAATGTCATGAATTGACTGTGCCGGAGACTGCACAGACCTGTGCATAGTAGGCTGCTCAGTAAATGTTTGTCGAGTGAGTGAGTGAATGTATGCAGCTGAAGACTGGATCCAGATGGTGTCTGTGCAGGTCACTGGGTCACCTGGCTGGCCGGGACGGCTAATTGCGATGACACTCTGCACAAGCATCCTACCTGCCTGGTTTTGCTCAAGGTCTTCGCTAATTGTCCTGTCTTCCGCATTTCCCTGTGTCTTACTAAGTAAATGAAATGCTCCTCTGAGGTTGTAGCTAAGATTGTATTTGTGATCAAGGTAATAGTTTTCAGCTACTAAAAATAAGCCGCTGCTTCAGAAATTCCTTATTTTGAAACTCATGAAGCTTTTCTACCCAAAGGTTCTTCCCGGTGGGCTGAACGGCAGAGTCCGCATCTCACAGCCTGTGCTCCTCCTCACACTGAGTACTGAAGGTGAGGAGTCCACGTGGCAGGAGCAGTTCTCAGCCGAGCGGCTTCCGCTCACCGTGTCACTTCATCGGTCCTCCTGTTCGAGGAATGCCTCACCCTTTCAGATGGAGAAGTGCATTTCATTCTTTGAAAGACATTAGGCAGCCTTCGAATACAAGTGTCCCGCCAGACCTGGGGAAGAGGGCCTGACAAGCGGTGAAGGAGAGACAGTGGTGGGTGACGGGTGTTACTCCTCTCCCTAAACCTTAGGTTTCTCTGTTACAAAAGCAACTTCTTGGCCATAATTATGAAAACTTTAAAGCATTTATTTGTTGCATAATTCTTTAAAAACTTACATATGCACATGTGTCTTGGTTACTTTTCTCTCGCTGCTGGGACAAAATACCGGACGCCCAAAATTAAGGAAGAAAAGGTTTATTTTGCTTACAGTTCGTGGAAGTTTCAGTCCGTTACTTGGCAGATTATAAGGCAGAGTGGCACATGGCAGAGAGCTGCATCTCAGGACGGCAGCCACGGCTAAGCCGCAAGCCCACACCAGGGCGGAATCGGAATCGGGGAGGAATGCCCTCAAGCACCCTTTTCCTCTCCCTTACATATGCAAACTATCCACCCCAGGGCGGGTGTAGCTCTCACACCCACAATTATTCAACTCTAAAAGCCTGCCCCGTGACCACAGGAGGCTTTGGAGGGGACACACAGACATAAACCATAACAACATGGTTCAGAATTTAAAGGTGAAGCAGGCATGGTTACACACGCCTGTAATCCCAGCACTCGGGAGGCGGAGGCAGGAGGATCACTGAGAGTTTGAGGCCAGCCTGGGCTACATAGTGAGCTCAAAGCCAGCCTGGATGACACAGTGAGACCCTGTCTCAAAAAAAAAATTTAAAGGTGAGAAGTCCTTGCACCCCTGCTCCACAGCTATCCACCTCACCCCTATGCTACCATGCTCCTCATTTCTTTGTGTGGCCTCGCAGGAATAGTTGGCTGTATGCGGATACTACATACTGTTCTGTACCTTGTTTTTCTAGGTAATGTCTCAGAGAGCCTTTGTATGCCCTGCTGACAACTGTCATTGTTTCTAAGTTTTACTGTACTGCAAGTGGGCTGGCACAGGGAGGGCGTGTCGGACTGAGGCATAGCCATCTCCAGTTGTGATAATAACTATTCTCACCAGCAGGGTATGACAATACTTCCCCTCAGCTTGCTAAATGGGACTTAGGAGGAGGGCCTGGGCCTGGCAGTAGGAAGAGCCTGTCCCTGTGCATGGGGAGACAGCTACCCTGACACAGTGCCTTCTTCAGGTTAAGTCTCAGTGATCAGAACACAGTGGAAGGTTTTGAGTTTATGTGGGGAATTCAGAAGCTTTCCCACAGTTTGAGCAAAAGCCTTTGTTAGATCCCTATGGTGTTGTTGGGGAGAATGGAAGTCTGGCCTCATTCTTGGCTTTAAAAAGCTTAAAATTGGCTGGATATGGTGGTGCACACCTGTAATCCAAGTACATGAGAGGCTGAGGCAAGAGGATTGCTGTGAGTTCACATCCAGCCTGGGCTACATAGTGAGTTCAGGACCAGCCTGAACTACACAGTGAAATCCTGACTTTAAAAAAAAAAAAGCACTTAAAATCAAGTTAGGAAGGAAGGCAAGAGTGACTTGCAAAACACCAAGATAAGCAAGAACCCTTTTGGATTGTGATTTAAATGTGTGGTAGAAGTTCTGGGGCAGAGGATCAACTCTGAGCTACAGCAAGAGAGAGCTGGCAGGGCAGGTGCAGTGGAGGTGTGCACACGGTCCTCTACCAGAAGCATGCTCCCGGCCCCCATGGCCCTTACTGATGGCATCTGTAGTGCCTGTTTCAAATGGTGTCTGCTTGGAAACTTTACCATTGTCCAAGTCCAATCACATATCAAGTCCCCGTTGAAGCACACATAGGTACCTCATTAGCGCACCTGCTCTGCTGTCTATGCTCCTATCTAATTTACTGTGGCCTCCATTCAAGTACTAGGTGTTCTTCCCTTATTAGAAGCATCACTTTGTAGCTACTGAAGCATTAAACAGCCTTCAGCACCAGATCCTCCTCGGGCTTTGCTGAACCAAGTCAGGAAGACATTTATCCAATCTACAGTGAAGTTTGCACAAGACCAATCCAAAGATCTGGGCAGTTCTGGAGGCTCCAACTTTCACTGGCATGGCCTTGTGAAATTCCTCTGACCCTGTAAAATGACAATGTTGCCTTGTTGGCTTCTAGTTAGTGTTGTGAGGGTTCATTGAGATCATGATACAAAAATTACACATCACATATGTTCTGAGAAAGAGTGAAAAACAGGTTTGAACAGGGAAGATGAGGTCAGGTCATGGTGGTCTTGAGAACCACACAGAATTCAGCTGGAATAAGGAAGTCTGGGCAGGAAAGAGATGTATTGGGAGCAGTGTCAAAGAAAGATTTGCCCAGAAGTGGTACAAAAAATGGAGCCAGGGCATGGGCAGGGAAGGAGGGAGAGGAAACAGCTATTCCAGCGTTACAAACCTGAGGACAAGAAAACTAGCAGTTCCAAGCATGGTGGTGCATGCCTGTAATCCCAGCACTCAGGAGGCTGAGGAGGGGGATCACTGTGAGTTCAAGGTCAACCTGGGCTACATAAGCGAGTTCAAGTAGCCTGCACTGCATTAGCGAGACCCTGTCTCAAAAAAAACACAAACCTAGCAGCATTGCCAACAGACGACCAGGCGACACCAGGCTCCACAATTGCAGCGGCATAGAGAATTTGCTCCTCAGAATTGGATTCAGAGTGCCCAGCAATCCAGGCACTCGACCCCTATGACCAAGAGAGAGGAAAGCTTGGCTACTGTTCCAGGTAGAAGCAGACCTTGGCATGGTCCACGTGGCACTGGTTTTAGGCGCATGCTGAATGCAAGAGTTCTGAGGTTAAAAAGGCTTTCACTTTGATTTCAGAAGACCTGGGAGGCCAGGCAGTGTGCCCCTGAGAGGGCAGTGTGTGAAGCTATGAGTGAGAAGCCTAAAGTGCAGTGGAGACCCCAGAAGTTTGGAAGATCATCTAAGGAAAGCTACAAGGGAGGAGCAAAGCAGGCCTAAGAGAGAAGCCCTAGGAGCTACAACCACCAGAAGTGCCATGGGGTGGACTCACGCCAACCCTTTGGAGCTCACACTGTACCACAGATTGCTTAAGATGCTGGACATGGAACTATAGGACTTAATGTTTGCCCTGCTGGATTTTGGACTTGCTTTGGTCCCATTCCTCTGTATTCCCGTTTGTAACTCTTGAAATGAAAATGCTTATTTTGTGCCATTGAATGTTGGAAGTGCCTAACTTTTCATTTGTACGGGGACTTGTAACTAAAGAGTTTGCCTAAATCTCAGGAGAGACTCGAGACTTGGACTTTTCAGCAATGCTGAACTATTAGGACTTTGGCAACTCTTAGAGATGGACTAAAATATCTTTTGCATAAAGGGATGTACATGAGTCTTTGGGGGGCCAGGGGTGAAATGTTACAGTTTGTGTCTGAATGTCCCCCCAAAGCCTCATGCAGTCATGGGGTGAGCTTCTAGAGTTTATGATTAATCCATGGGCCAATGCTGGGATTATGGGTGTGAGTGCTACACCAGCCCTGGGACGGATACTTTGCATACAGTGTAAGGGAGAGAAAGAGGCTGCCTGCCGCTCCTCCCTTTTGCTCTTGTTGCTTTGCTGTTTTCTGCCACCATGAACTGTTTTCCTCTGCCATGTGCCACTCTGCCTTGGAGCCAGCCAAGTATGGACTGCAACCTACCCAAACTGTGAGCTAAATAAACCTTTCCTTCCTTAATTTTGGGCATCAGGTGTTTTGTCTCAGCAATGAGAGAAAAGTAACCAAGACAGAATTAAAGGAGAGGGGAAGGAGATGTAAAAAGAAATAAGATGTATTTTGTACATGTACCAACTATCTACAATGAATACATTCATGATGTACCATAAATGTACTAATAAGATTTTCAAAAAATTAAAAAATTATAGAAATGTGCAATCAGACTTTATGTGCCTTCTAATCAGATGCAAAAGAAAAAAACACATGCACCGCCTATGAAGCATTCTTGTTCAACAAGCATACAAATTTGAAATTAATTAGCCCTCTGGAAGAAAACTAACAGCTCACAAGAAAAATGAGGGGGAAAAAACACACCAGGCTTGTTGGTGCATGCCTGTAATCTCAGCACTCAAGAGGCTGAAGCAGGAGGATCACTATGAGTTTGAGGCCAGCCTGGACTACATAGTAAATTCAAGGCCAGCCTGGACTGTATAGCAAAAGCCAGTGTTAAACAAAAGGAAAGAAAAAGCAAAAAGAAAAATGAGGGGCAGAAAAATCATCTGCAAAACCTAGAATGTGATAAATTCCATAGAAAAAAATTACCTGGTTTCACTTTTATTCAGTATACTACTTGAAATTTTACCAAGAAAAATTAAGAGAAAGAAATAAAAGATATAAAGATAGGAAAGGAAGATGTCAAATTATCCTTCTTTGCAGATGATGTGATCCTACACTTAGAAGATCCAGAAGAACCCACCAAAAGACTTTTCTGTCTTATTTTTTTAATTCAGAAAACTACCAGAATACAAAACAAACATTTAACAATAACTAGCTGGGCATGGTGGTGAATGCCTATAATCCTAGCACTCTAAGAAGTTGTGGTAGGAAGATGGCCAGTTTGAGCTCAGCCTGTGCAAGTTAGTGACTTCTTGTAGCTCTAAAAATTTAAAAAAATTAAAAGGGCTGGAATACAGCTCAGTATGAAGGCCCTGCATTCAATCCCCAATGCCGCAAAACCTATCAACCAAATCAACTTTTTTATACACCGGTAACAAACTCACTAAGGAAGAAATTAGGAAACAATTTCATTTCACAGTAGCTCCAAAATATAAAATAAAATAGGAGTGAATCTAACCAAGGAGATGAAAAATTTCTATAGTGAAATTTACAAAACACCAAAGCAAAAAATTAAAGACCTTAGAAAATGCAAATACCTCTCATGTTCATGGATGAACAAAATTAAAATTGTTTAAATGGCCACATTAATTGAAAGCAATCTACAGATTCATTGTGATTCCCATCAAAATAACATTCTTCACAGAACTAGAAAGAACAATCCTAACATTCATGTGGAAACAAAACCAGAATAGCCAAAGCAATCCTAAGCAAAAAGAACGGTGCTGGAGGTATCACAGTATCCAATTTTACAATGTACTACAGGTCCTAGTAATAAAAACAGCATCGTACTAGCTTAAAAACAGACACACAGACCAATAGGATAGCACAGAGGACACAGAAGTAAATCCACAGCCATCTGATTCTTCACAAAAGGACCAAAAACTTACGTTGGAGAAAAGATAACCTCTTTAACAAGTGATACTTGAAAAACTAACTACCCGTATCTAGAGTATTGACACTAGATCCCTATCTCTAGCCTTGTACAAAAATCAACTAAAAATGAATCAAAGCCCTAACTATAAGATACGAAATTTTCACACACCTATAATCCCAGCACTCAGGAGGCTGAGGCAGGAGGATTGCTGTGAGTTTGAGGCCATCCTGGGCTATGTAGTGAGTTCAAAGCTAACCTGAACTACACAGCAAAACCCTGTGTGTCAAAAAACAACAAAATAATGTGGCATTTTGAAGAAAACATAGGGAAAATACTACAAGATATATGTATATGCAATGACTTCCTAAATATGATTCTAGTAGCTCAGGAAATGATGGCACGAATCCACAAATGAGATTGCATCAGATTTCCCAGCAAAGGAAACAAAAGAGTAAAGGAACAGCCTCTGTAGTGGGAAAAAATCTTTGCCTGCTACTCTTCTGACAGAGGACTAATATTTAGAATATATAATAGTTCAAAAATTTAACACCAAGAAAATCAAATAGCACCACTGGTGAATGGCAAAAGAGTCAAACAAACACTTCTCAAAAGAAGTATGAATGGCCAATGAGCATATGAAAAAACATTCAGCTTCTTTAGCCACTGGGGAATCCAAATCAAAACTACACTAGAATTCCATCTCATCCCAGTTAGAGTAGCTGTCACCAAAACACAAAAAACAACGCTGGGAGAAAAGGAAACTTTATACCCTGCATGTAGGAATGTAAGTTAGTATAGCCACTTTGGAGATTCTTCAGAACATTAAAAGTAGAACTACCATGTGATCCAGCTACACCACTACTTGATATCTACCTGAAAGGGCTAGGGTCAGCACACTACAAGGATACCCATATTTATCACAGCGCAGTTCACAATAGCCAAAATATGGGATCAGCCAGTGTGCCCGTCAGTGGATGAATGGGTGAAGAATATGTGGCATGCATAAAGAAAAGGGTTACCCAACTATGAAGACAAATGAAATCATGTTATTTGCAGGTGGATGGATGGAACTGGAGATCATCATGTTAAGTGGAATAAGCCAGATTCAGAAAGACAAGTATTGCATATTTTCCTAATATATAGAATTTAGAAAGAAAGAAAAAGATGACTTAAGCATAGAAGGAACATGACTGGACAAGAAGGGGAAGGTGGTATACTATAAGAAGGGTAATGTGGGGAAGGATCCCAACATCCATTCCACCAGGACTCAGAAGTCAGCACGATGCTGGTAGTGGTGGGACACACCTGCAATCTCAGCATTCAGGGGGCTGAGTGGGAAGCCAGCCTGGGCTGCATAGTAAAGGAATGGAATAATGCAGGGTATAGCTTCCTAGTCACGTAAAGAATTTGATTCCTATGGGAAGTGAAGGAAAAAGAAAAGTAATGGGAAATGTAACAGGTAATGGTAGAAAGACCAGTTCTCACAATAATATGATGGATAGAAGAGTATTCTAGAAGGCACTTTGAGATTGAATTAAACATAAATAGTGAAAGACATATGCTGTTTACAAGAGTCAGATGAGCTGGGTTGTGAAAAGAAAAGGTGGTGGGAAGGGCGTGGACCTGTCAGTGAAAGCACATGAGCCCCTGAGGGTTACATAATGTCACATTCAAGAAAGATGTTTTTAGTTATTAAAAGTTGGGCTATAGGGGCTGGGGATTTAGCTCAGCGGCACAGCACCTGCCTGGCAAGCACGCCTTCGTGAGTTTGATTCCCGGTACTGGAAAAAAATAAATAAATAAATAAATAAATAAAAGTTGGGCTATATAAAGAAAATATAATAGTCTTGAATGTGTAGTAGGCACTATAGAAAAAATATAAAAACTATAGGAAATATAAAGGGAAACTGAGAAACCAACACATCATGGAATTTGACTAATCAAGAAGGCAAAATATGGAGCTGGGGATTTAGCTCAGCGGCACAGCGCCTGCCTGGCAAGCGCAAGGTCATGAGTTCGATTCCTGGTACCAGAAAAAAAAAAAAGGCAAAATAGAGTTTAATAAAAAATAAAATAAATAAATAAATAAATAAATAAATAAACAAAATAGAGTTTAATAAATTATTTTAAATGTAAGATGAAACTGGATTATAGACATAGCAATCTAAACAGTATTGTCTGTACCCTTGATAACTCTGTCAAGAAAAACTAAAAAGATTTATACAGACTTTCGTCGCTTATTAGATCTACGAGTCAGAGTTCCTTTCGTCAGAGTTTCCTTCTTTCTGTAATTTCATTTTCTCCTTTAAGTCTTATAGCTCTAAATATCTTGTGTTGGTGCCCTGGTTTCTGCTCTGAGCTTCAAGCTATAAATCTAACTGCTGATATATTCTCTCCCCTTGGAAACAGTATCCAAGCTTAGCACATCTTTTTTTTTTTCTTTTCTTTTTTTCTTTTTTTGTCTTTTTTGAGAGAGGGTCTTGCTCTGCAGTTCAGGTTGGCCTTGAGCTCACTTTGTAGCCCAGGCTGGTCTCGAACTCGCAAGGATCCTCCTGCCTCAGCCTCCCGAGTGTTGGGATTACAGGTGTGTGCCACCACGCCCAGCTCTTAGCACATCTTGATTCTGCTGCCTCTTTGGCCATCCCGGTAAAAGGTATAACTCTTCCCAAGTACATTAGTCCAGAGCAAGCAGTGTCGTTGATCCCTCACTCCCATGTCTGTGGCGCAAGTGATTCTGCATCCATGGTAAGCAGTGAATCCCCTCACCATCTCCTGAGTCCGGGCCTCTGCCCTGGCAATCGCTGCTTCTGTTCTCCCTGATTTCATGCTCAGCCCGTACCCGGTGCACTCCATCCTGTCCCCGATCTGAGCAGAAGCTCATTACAGTGATTAGCAGACGTGTGTGTGCTGATGCAGGAAGGGTTCTCAAACATACGTATATGTGGTGGTAACAGTCTGTCTCTCAGCTGTTGGTTACTGATCATTTTCTCTTTAGCTGTCCACATTTTTCACTTTTTGTGCAATGAACCTAAACTTCATGTGGTTTATATAGCATGATGATTATGGCTCATAACAATGTATTATATTCTTTAAAGTTTCTAAGTAAGTAGATTTTACATGTTCTCAGCACACAAAAAGCAACATCCAGACCCCTTTTATTCTTAATTTTGCAAAGTTGCTAAATTGCCCAGGGTGGTTTGAATTGTGATCCCCCTGCCTCAGCCTCCCTGAGTGCTCAGATCACAGGTGTGCACCTCCAGGCCCAGTTTGTGTTTTACCATTTTCATTAAGTATAATGTCTGGGGGATCTATCCAGATTGCTGCATTTATCAATATTTCATTGTTGTTACTGCCTTGCAGTTTCCCATGATGTGAATGTGTAGCAGAAAATGCTTCCCCAGCCTCTGTTAGTCGCCCAGGTGACAGTTCCTGTTACAAGTTCCTGTTACTTCTGTCTGCTAGAAATGGCTGGTCACTGCGATGCATGCTGTAAAAACCAGTCAAAGACAGCCAGATACGCTGCCCTTGTGCGTCCCCTTTCAACTCCATAAAAACCCCCTCCCTGGCCCTTCGGGACCTGACGTGTTCAGGGACAGTTGATTCCCAACAGTGCCCATCCGACGTTAAATAAATCTGCCTTCAAATCCTGGGTGTCGTTTCGGTGTCTCTGCTTGCCACTGCAGGTGTACCAGGAACTGTTTAGCCATTCACTCACGAAAGCGGGTTTTGGTCATTTCTTGTATTTTTGCTATTATGGAGGAAAGCTGCTATGACCACTTGTGTACAAGTTTTCGTGTGAACATGTTTTCATTTCTCTGGAACGCGTGTCTCAGGGTATTTTCTCTGGAGTTGATTCAGCCTCTCTGAAGACAGAAACCCGGCTGTCCCTAGTAGTCCCCTTTGAAGAAAGTCTGCCTTGCTGACTTTAACACATCACAGAGGTTTCTTTCCCTTCCTCCTTCCACCCCTCCCTTCCTCTCTTCTTTCTTTCTTTCTGCTGGTACTGGGGATTGAACCCAAGGCCTGCACACTGAGCTACATACCCAGCCATTTTTTATTTTAATTTGAGACAGAGTCTTGCTAAGTCACTTCAATTGCACCAGTTGATCCTCCTGTCTCAGGTTTAGTACCAGAATTAGTGTGCCCACCTCACCTGGCTTACAGTATCCTCTTGATGTTTCATTACAAGACATTTATGTTTTAATTTGTGTGTTGTGCTTTTGAGTCAGGGTCTCACTGTGTAGTTCAGGCTGGCCTTGACCTCACTATGTAGTCAAGGCTGGCTCTGAAATCATTCCTGCATCAGCCTCCCAAGGGCTGGGATCAGTCAGGCATGGTGGCACACATAATCCCAGCACTTGGGTGGCTGAGGAAGCAGGACCATCATGAGTTTAAGGGCATCCTGGGGTACTAGTGTTACGGACTGTATCAAGATGTTCCCCCAAAGCTGCGTGTGCTCTTTGGTGGGGCTTTTCGGAGGTGCCTGGATCTAACGTGTGAATACGGATTAAGGGTGTGCTGCCTAATTTAGGCCACAGGCTGATTTAGCATAATCCTGGGGGTGAATAATGGGCATGGGTGGCACTGCAGCACTCACTCTCTTTTATTTTGTTTAGGCTACAAGCCTGTTGGTTGGTGCCACCCATGCCCAGTGTGGGTATTACTTCGTAACTTTCTTGAGATAGGCGTCACAGACTGTGCAAATCACCCACTTACAAGAGCTTCTAGTGTATTCCTCGTGTGTTCCTCACCCCACTAAACTTTCTTTTTCAGTACTCAGGTTTGAACTCAGGGCCTTCTCATTGAGCTACCTCCCCAGATCTTTTTATTTTTTACTTTGAGGCAAGGCAGCTTGCCCACCCTGGGCTTGAATTTGGGGTCCTCCTGCCTCAACCACCCAGAGTGCTGGGGTTACACGTGTACACCACCCACAACCATACTTACTTTGCTCTGTTTTCCTGTCACCTTCTCCTCTTGTGTATTAATCTCCCTCTGCCTCCCTTGTATAATGACACTGTGACTCTATCTAGTGCCCACCAAAATTTAGGATAATTCCTCCCATCTTGATGGCCTTTTTTGAAACAGGGTCTCACTGTGTAATTCAGGTGGCCTTGAACTCACTATGTAGGCCAGACTGACCTCAAACTCACAGCAATCCTCCTGCCTCCTGAGTGCTGGGATTACAGGTGTGCACCACTATGCCCAGCTAGGATGGCCTGAATTTAGTCACACCTGCAAAGTCTCTTTTTGCACACAGGACCACATTTGCAGATCCAGGGGATTTGGACACAGGTATCTTTTGTAGCAGTTGAGGGCTTCCTTCCCTGTATGCCGGTTACTCCTGTAGTTTCCTCTACAGTCCTCACTTGCCTACTTCTTATTCCTTCTGTGCCCTCCTTTGAGTCAAGCCCCCTGCTCAGTTCATTTTCTGTGCTTGTATTTTGCTTATTACCACTGATTTTGTGTTTTCTGAAGCATCCCTGCCTTTCACACAATGCATGCAGATTACAGTCCACAGATTATAGACCTAGAGACACCCCTATCCAGGGTCTCCTTGATCCGTCCTCCCCAAGGTGCCTCTCTTCAGTAGCTCAACATTTGAGATTTCTTTTAGACCAGGAGACTATAATTGAAAGCGTTGATTCCCAAGGAGGATAATTCTGGGGAAGTGGAAGTAAAACACTGCCTCTGGGAGGACGACTACTGGGTAGTGTCACTGGGAGATGGTCAGGCCCACGGGAATGGCTGGAGACACGCATCTTGGAGAGACAATGGGGTTAAAGGGAGCACTGTGTGTGTGTAGATTTGGGGGAAATTCTCATCTGAGTTTAAGCTTTCTACCTCTGATATTGGCTAGAAGAGCCCACTTTATAAGCTCAACTCACAAGTTAAAAAGTTGAAACAGGGGCTGGGGATTTAGCTCAGCGGCACAGCGCCTGCCTGGCAAGCACAAGGTCACGAGTCCAATCCCTGGTATGGGAAAAAAGCCAAAAAAAAAAAAAAAAAGTTGAAACAATTTGATTTTCATTGATCACCTGAAGCCCTGTGCAAACATGCTAGAGCCTGCTGTCTGAGTATTTATTTGAATACACTTGCGAGCATTGAAAGGAGAAATAAAAAACCTCTTGAGTGACTTTTATGTCTCCCTTTTCATGACAAAACTTGTCTAGTGGGGTACACTGATGACTGTAAGGATGATGGAGGCGCCATTAACCACAGCGTGACTCTAAGAAAACATCAGCTGAAGCACTTTGGAGTGTGTCAGTGCAAGTATGAGGCACACTGAGCAGCCGTACCCCGCACAAATGGTGACTTACCCGTGGTCACGTCTTTCAGCAGCTCTAACATCGTTCAGACCACAAAGAAGCCATAAGCCATGCTCAAGGTAGAAAATCTGTCAGATGTTGTTATGAGCTGCTTGCACACCAGAAAACACACACTGGGCAAAAGCCCTGAAGGTGCAGGTGCAGGAAGGCTTTCAGCCAGCACTCTAACCTCAGTATGCATCAGAGGAGTCATACTGGAAAGGAGCCCAAAGCATGCACACAGTGTGGGAAATCCTCTCCCGGAGCTGCAAACACACTGGTACCAGCACACTCACAATAGAGAAAAACCCTATAAATGCCACGCCTGTGAGAAGGGCTGCCAGCGCAACTCAGACCCAATTCTGCATCAGTAAGCTCACATCAGAGAGAAGGCCTACATGGGTGTCCCTGTGGGAAGTCTTCTACCCAATGCTGGGACTCCATCACACACAAGAGAGAATCCCTATGCATATTACCACTGTGACAAAGCCTTCAGTAAACAGTGCTGGCTCAGGAGGCATCAGAGGACCCACACAGGCATCATTTACAAGCCCTACACATGTAACACATGTGAGAAAGCTTTCAGTTACAGAAAAAATCTCCTTCAACACGAGAAAACTCATGGGCCAAATCCCTGTGACCAATCATGAATGCATGTAACCAAGATTACATGAATGCATGTAATCTGTGACCAAGATGGGCAAACCCCTCCAAGTCCTCTGCTAGAACTTGAATAGCCAGGGTAAAGCCTCAAGCATGGATCTGATGACCAGGTGTGTTGGAGCTGCCTGCAGTGAGTGCTCAGCCCAGCCTCCTGAGCCAGAATCTCCAGCAGGAGGACTGCAGGCTGTCATTTCCACACACAGCACACACAGTTCGCTGCCACAGCAAGATGTATCCACTGATGTGTTCAGGATATGACCCTAGATGAGAAGCTTTCAGTCAGAGCTGCTGAGCAGGCATGATGGCAGGAAGCCGTGTCCTGCAGAACATCTATCTTTTCAGTGCAAACAACAGCCCAATCTTAATCAGACATCATCCATGTAACACATTCCTGGAACTGTTATTGGACTGGAAGATTTGTTTTTCTTTTTGTTTTTTTTGAGACAGGGTCTCATTATGTAGTTCGAGCTGGCCTTAAACTCACATTGTAGCTCAAGCTGGCCTTGAAGTTGTGATGATCCTCCTGCCTCAGCCTCTCAAGTGCTGGGATTACAAGTGTGCACCACCATGTCTGGCCAAAAGATATTTTTAATACAGAGCCCTGAACACTCAAGCCAAGAAAATACTACTACATGATGAACTAAGCAGCCAGCTATTTTCAATGTCAACCAGAAATTAAAAAGAAAAACTGAGGGCTAGGGTATAGCTCAATGGTAGATAGAGCACCTGCCTAGCAAACAAGAGACCCTAAGTTCAATTCCAAGCACTGCTCCTCAAAAAAGAGAGAGAGAGAGAGAGAGAAGAAAGAGAGAAGAGAGAAGAAAGAAAGAAGAAAAAGAAAGAAGAAAGAAAGAAAGAAGAAAGGAAGAAAGAAAGAAAGAAAGAAAGAAAGAAAGAAAGAAAGAAAGAAAGAAAGAAAGAAAGAAGAAAGGAAGAAAGAAAGAAAGAAAAAGAAAGACAATTGAAGAAGGCCTGAGATACATAAATCTTCCCGAATGGTTTTATGGGGTTTGGGCTTCTGTTTTGTTGTTGTTTGTTTGCGGTTTTGTTTGTTTTTTGAGACAGGGTCTCAGTATGTAGCTCAGGCTGACCTTGAGCTCACTATGTAGCCCAGGCTGTTGTTGACCTCAGAGCAATCCTCCTGCCTTAGCCTCCCAAGTGCTGGGATTACATGCATTCATGATCATGCCTGGCCAGAATGGTTTTAATTGTTATAACTAAAAATACATTGGCTATTTCTGTCCATTGTGTTCTAATAGAAGTGGGTTGCTCAGGTAGGCCATCAGAACTGGCCACATAGAAGTACAGAAAATACCAGGTGAGGTGAAAACCCAGGGTCTCAAACAGTATACAGATAAAATATTCCAGGACCACCATACCCAACCACACAGGGCTGAGGCCATGGCTCATCCATAGCAAGTTTGCTTAGCCTTCGGAAGGCCTTTACCCTAACCCCAGCACTACTTAAGAGTTTAAAAAACACCATTACCCATATGGTTGGTTAAGATCAACCCAGAATGTTCACTGAATGGAAGAAGTGTACAGTGAAACCACAGAAAGAGTGGAAGAAGCCATAACCGTGACCCTGAGCAGGTGGGCAAGGTGAGAGCAAGGACTCCAGGCAAAGTGGAGAGCTGAGGCTGGGGACTCTCAGGGATACAAAACGTGGGCAAGAAGGCACAGTTCACGGAACAGCTATTCTGAAACTTGGACTCAGCCCTTCTCCCTTTTATGTTTTTCTTTTTTTTTTTTTTAAGACAGGGTCTCCCTATGTAGTTTAGGCTGGGCTTGAACTTAGTATGTACTCAGACTGGCCTCAAACTCACTGTAATCCTCCTGCCTCAGCCTGCTAAGTGCAGGGATTACAATCAGGGACCACCATGGCCAGTCCTTTCCCCCTTTGTTCCTATCTGGCATTATCTGGCTCCAATTAACCAAAACATAAAGTAGGGGAGGAGTTCTGCATAGCAAAACTGGTCTGTGCACAGAAGAATGTGATGTGCTTTCAAGGGCAGTCCAGTTCTGGCATTGCACGGACTTTTTCAATTTTTATTTTTTATTGGTACATGTTTGCAGCGCATAACGATTGCATTCCTTGTGCGGTGTTGGTACCTATACGTAACACATCTTAATTCTTTCTTCTTCTTCTTCTCCTCCTCCTCTCCTCTTCTCCCACCTATCTCAATCATGCTGCTATAAACATGGGTAGCAAGGACTTTCATCCCAACAGCTGCTTCTTGCATTTTTACCCCAAGCTCAGCACACCGTGGAGCTAGCTTCACCTTTCCACAGGGCTCCCCACAGCCTCCTTAGAATGAATGGGAGGCTAGGGAGGAAGACTTGAAAGAAGCTTCCACACAAAAGAAAGAAACTAAAATTTAAGAAAAAGACAGAAAAGAAATTCACAGGAACCAAACATTTCAAATGTTTTAATATCCTAAAAATGAATCAAGAGGGCCTGAGATATAGCTCAGTGGCACAGAACCTGCCTGGCAAGCACAAGGTTCTGAGTTCAATTCCCAGTACCAAAAAAAAAAAAGAATGAAGATAGGATAACAAATAAAATACTAAGATGCTACAGAAAAAAAGAAATATGACCATTAGAACAGACTCCAAAATGAGAAGTAAGACTTCAGATCATGCCAAGTACCACCAAGGAGTAATAAGATCCATATAGCCATGTGATGGGAAAAATTGCACACAATTAGAAATTAGAAAGAGATCTAATCACCACAATTAGAAAGCGATGTCAAGCTAGGTGTGGTGGCACATGCCTATAATCCCAACATTTTGGGAGGCTGAAGTAGGATGATCGCAAGTTTGAGCCCAGCCTGGGAAACTTAGCACTTTAGGGAGGCTTCGTCTCCAGACAGAAAGGGGTGGAGGCCACTGCAACCCGGGAACCCAGAAGAACGAAGAGCCTGGCTGGAAAACGTGGAACAAACCAGCATTAAGGCTGCCCAAGTCCCACAGCCCCACCTACGGCCAGAACATGACCTGGAGGGGCCAGCCACGGTCCCACACCCCGCCAACAGGAGCAGCAGTGTCAGGGGTTGGAGGAGACAATTGTCTTTTCATAACCTTAAGTATGTATGGCCCAGTACTGAAAAGAGTGTGACTTGTAGGAAATTTCTATACTAACTGTAACACGAGGTGACAGCAGGGAGCCATATGCAGGTTGTGACCACAGAAATTTGAGGTTTGGATCTGCATGAACAAAGAGCCACGCAATGATTTTTTTTTTTTTAAATGAAAGTAAGTTTATTATAAAAGTACAGCCCATATAAGCACAGTTAAAGAAAATATTACCATCAACAAGGCAGGAGCCAGCAGCAAGGATGAAGGGGAACCCTGTGGGTAAGGGTCGGGTAAGAGACAGACTCTTCGGCAGGCTTGAGAAAGAATGCAGCGCTGTACCTCGTTTATTTGTTTTTTAACTGTGTGTTCAGACAAAAGTGACTTGGTGCCAACAAGCGTGTGTAGCTGGAAGGATCATTCCCAGCTTTGGCTGGATGCAAGTACACTCACCCTGACAGTGCACTCAAGCCTTTCCATAAATAACATTTCTCTCCCAAGGAGGGAGGTAACCAGCCTCTGCTTGTAAGAACTGGCACATGGCCAAGTTCACCTAGTGAACACATGCATTTTGTTGACTCTCATTATTTTAACCCTTTTCTTGACAAACGAATAACCACGGAAGGGCTCCTCCACAGAAGCAGCCCTTGGGGGAACAACCTAGTAACTTACCCACACATGGCCACTCTACTGAAATATAAAAAATTTAAAATTCCCTTGCATTATTGTCCTCAAGGCAAGGACATCATTGGGAGACGTATTAGCATTAATTTTACCATTAAAAGTCCTATACAAGATTAGTCCAATCAAAGAGACCAAAAATTTAGTTAGGTTGGCCATAATAGACGTGAAACCTATAAAGCTGTCCATCCCATTCATGACCAGCTTTATGAGACAATACTCACTTAAAGGGGGACATCAAGAGATAACAGATGCACCACTAAGAGAAACAGATCCCAGGTCTGATTCCCGGGGCTCCAAGAAGAACTCGACAACTGCATTCATCTGCTACCACTGTTAAAAGCCAGGCCATCAAGAGGAACTGCCCTAAGAGGCCCCATGGGCCATGCCCTGGATGCAAAGGAGACCACTGGAGATCGGTCTGCCCTCTGAGGTGGAGGCCCCAGAGATCAGACCCATGCTACCAGTTAGTCAAACAGGAATGAGAGGGCTTGGGGCATGGTCTGCCTTCTCCCTCTGGCCAGACCGTCATCTCCATCGAGGAGCCCTGGGTAATCATGACTATGGAGGAACAAGAAAACAGCCTGTTGCTAGACACAGGTGCAAGTCTCTCGGTCCTTCTTTTCAATCCTGGCCTTTCTTCCAGCCATCATACCTCAGTGAAAGGAGTCACTGGTGAGGAGGTAATATGCTATTTTTGACAACCCTTAGGCTGTAACTCCTTAATAGGTCCCTCTTGCATATCTCTGTCTTCCTGAGAAACCACTCTGAAGATACCACCACGTATTACAGCAGCCATTGATATTTTCCTACTAATCTATCCATAACTGTGTAAAGTTTGTAATGTTCCTATCCTATTTCATAAATGAATGTATGTTTATTATTATGTGTTTCCTACAACAACCATTGAGAATAGTTAATGATTTTTCAATAGGTCACTCATGTATAGCTCTATTTATTTTCTTTAGAAGCCACTTTGAAGATACCAAAGTATAGTACAACAACTCTTGATAATCTCCTACCTCTTTTGTCTGTAACTCACTATTATTTGTCTATTTGTTTTCCTGAGAAACTATTTTGTAGACAATAATATGTAAAATGATAACCATTGATAATTTCCTACCATTTTGTCTGTAATTTGCTAAGTCCCCCCTATTATTATGTTATCCTTCTTGTTGTTTTGTTTTTTTTTTTTGTTTTTGTTTTTGTTTTTGTTTTTCTTCGGTACCGGGAACCGAACTCACGACCTTGCGCTTGCTAGGTAGGCGCTTTTGCCGCTGAGCTAAATCCCCAGCCCCTGTTATCCTTCATTTATTCTTTAAAATAAAAAAAAAAATTTAAAGAAAAGAAAAAAAAAAAAAGAGATAACAGACAAGACTGAACAATCATTAGAAGGCATAATTAGGAGGAACAAAAGTGGTAAGTATAATAGCCCAGTCTGGTCTGTAAGAAAAACCAGTGGAACTCATAGGCTTACTATAGACTTCAGGGCATTGAATGACAAACCACCCACAGTAGAAGGAGCATTACCTGATACAGAGGAGGTTATCAACATTATAACTAAGCATTATAACTAATATTTTACCACCACTGACTTAAAGGACATGTTCCTTGGGATACCCATAGACAAGGAATGTCAGGAATTAACCATATTTTCATGGCAAGGAAAACAATATTGTTTTAATAGACCATCCTAGGGATATAAGAACAACCCAGTCATACCACACTCTAATCTCAGTGAGATGCTAGGAAAAATTACACTGGTCAGGTATTGCATTATATAGATGATATCTTATTAATTATCTCAAACCAAGACATTTTAAGAAAGGACCTAGAGGGCCGGGGATATAGCTCAGCGGCACAAGTGCCTACTTGGCAAGCACAAGATCCTGAGTTAGATTCCTGGTACCAAAAAAAAAAAAAAAAAGGACCTAGATACACTGGCAATATATCTCAAATCTAGAGAATGGGCCATAAGCCCAGATAAGATTCAAGGATCGAGGCAAAATGTAAAATTTCTAGGAATTCAATTGTCAAATGGACAAACAATACCTAATGCAACCATAGATAAAATACAAAATATTTCTACAAATAAAAACCTCCAAGACTAACTGGCATATTTGGATATTGGAAACTACATATCCCATATTTGCAACTAATCTTGCAAGCCCTTTACAGAGCAGCTAGGAAGGCACAGGACTTTTCTTGAAGTGAAGAACAATCAAGAACCTTATAAACCCTTAAAGAATGTGTGAGTATCTATCAAAAATTGCCACATAGAATTCCAAATACAGAATTAAGATAATATTTATTCATGGATATGGATCCTGGTCACTTTGGGCCATGAAAGATGGAAAGTCATTGCCCATACGTTTTTGGATCAAACAATTTCCATACTCTCAAAATAAATAGTTTTTAGAGGATCAGTTGGTACTTGTATGAGGCACTTAAATAAGTGAGCCTATCTGAGAAACATAAAAATTTGGTTTCTAAAAAATGTATTTTTACCATAAAGATTTTTACCACCATAGGACTAGCACATGTTGTTTGGACATCACATAAGATTGGCACATGTCGAGCCGGGTGTGGTGGTGCATGCCTGTAATCCCAGCACTCAGGAGGCTGAGGCAGGAGGATTGTTGCGAGTTCAAGACCAGCCTCAGCTACAAAGCGAGCTCAAGGCCAGTCTGAACTCCATAGTGAGACCCTGTCTCAAAAAAAAAAAAAAGATTAGCACATGTCATTTGTATCAGACTCCTCGTGGCATAAAAGATGAAGCCGCTGGCTGCTCTTTGGCTCCGTCTCCTGGCTCTGCGCTGTGGACTCTCCTGGGTACTGCTCTTTGCAAGCTGCCACTTGAGCTCTGCAGCTGTCTGTGACTATCGCTTTGCCTGTCCAGAACGCCCCGCTTAGCTCCCCAGCTATACTAGTCCCCAGATCACTGTGAGTTGCAGTGCTGCCCGTTGTCCCCCTCCCCATGTTCTCACAGAGCATTGGCTGGGTGGAAGAAAGACCCGCACTCCCAGTGCCACTGCCAGCTTGCAGTCTCTGCTGTGCACGAGCTCCCCTCTGTCTTGCTGTGAATGTGATAAATGCTCAATAAACCACTGGGTGATTGCTCAACTCTTAGGATCTTTGTTTGGCAGAAACATTGACCCCCTTTGGCTCCTCTGAGCCCCAGCATGGCCTCTGAGGGCCTTTGGGCCTTGAAAGTGGCTTCCATGTCCACTTGGAACACTTGTGGGTATGTAAAGGACACGGCAAAGGGAAGATGAAAGGAAGGAGCACCCTGGTCTCAAACAAGAAAGTGAAGAGGGCCAACAGTCATGATGGGGACAGACAGGAAAAATCTAGAGGAAGACTTTAAAAGGTAAAATCCCGCCAGATGTGGTGGCACACACCTGTAATCCCAGCACTCAGGGGGCTGAGGCAGAAGGCTGTCTGGGAGTTTGAGGCTACATAGTGAGTTCAAGACTAGCCTGAACTGCATAGTGAAACCCTGTCTCAAAAAGACAAAACAGGGGCAACCCACTCAGGCCCCCCTTCCGTCCCTCTCAGAGAGAAGCTTTCTTTCCCTCAATAAACATATTCTGGCCTTAACGTCTGTTGTTCCTAAAATTCATTCTTTGATTTTAGAGAACACAAACTCATCCCAGATATTTCAGGTTGGGAGTTTCTTTCCCCTGTATCATGTGGAGGTCTTCCCCCAAGATCTTTGGACAGAGACATGGGAAATTCAGAGTCAAAGTCTCTTACTCCTTTAGAGTGCATCATTAAGCATTTTCCAATATTTGACACTTACACGTTGAAAAAGAGCTGCTTAATATTTTTCTGCATGTGCATATGGCCTACCTACCCCCTAGAGCCAAAATGGAATGCAGAGATTTAAAGCTATATCCCTACCCAAGATGAAAATGCCCAGTGTCTATCAAGGGCCTTTAGACAGAACTCTGGAGAGTATCTCTGACGGCCAGTCAACAACTAAGACTCCCTTCAGCCTGAAGAAGCCAGAGCGGTCATCACCCGTTATTCCTGCACAGCAGTTCAGGTTACTTCTTCAGAGGGGGAACGTTATAGGCCACCGAGTTAGATAGAAATATTATAGGCCGTCAGACAGGGCCAGGCCCTCGAAGGAGCCAGTGTGGAGGACAAGATACCTTGCAAATGGAGAGGCGGGCACTTCCGGGCACTTCCGCTTTGGGCCAGACCTCAAAACCAAAGAAAACCAAAGATTAAACAAACGCACCCACACACCTCCCTAGGGATGGACATCAGGGATTGATATTCTAAATAGGTAGCAATCACCTTGAAGAGTCACTGACCCAACCCCTTACAGGAGAAGCCCCTGTCCTGTGTTCTTGCCCGCCTGTTACCTGCCTCGCCTCCCCATTTGCCGATTTAATCCATTTTACCTGAACAACTCTTACTGGCTGACCATAGTTTTGTCCCACCTCATGCCCACCTGTGACTTCCGATTTTTCCCCACCTCGGTCCCATCTCACCTGGTTGTTTTGCGCTATAAAAGTCCCTAAAAAGGACAGGTTCCTGAGCATCCCACTCGGGCCCCCCTTCTGTCCCTATCAGAGAGCAGCTTTCTTTCCCTCAACAAATATATTCTCCTCTTTCAAAAAAACACGAAAGGTAAAAATTCCACAGGCCTATTTCATCTTTCTGATACTGCATAACAAAAGTCCCCAAAGCCGTGAGTATAACT
>NW_004955584.1:982570-984367 GCF_000276665.1 Chinchilla lanigera
TGGTAGCAATCTGCTCTTTCAAAAAAACACGAAAGGTAAAAATTCCACAGGCCTATTTCATCTTTCTGATACTGCATAACAAAAGTCCCCAAAGCAGTGGGTATAACTAATTCTTCACCAGTCTGGGGGGCCCCAGTTCCATGAGGGATGTCTAAGAGTCTCAGCAGGACACGTGAGGTATGTTAAGACAGCCTCAGGAGTAGAACAAAATCACTTCTGCCACATTGTATTACTTAAGCAGGCAGGGTCACCACAGAATAGAGGCAAGGAGAAGGAAATAAATTCCAACTCAGAGCCTGGCCTCATGGCACACACCTGTAATCCCAGCACTCTGGGAGGCTGAGGCAGGAGGATCACCATTTCAGCCCATTCTGGGCAACTTGACAGATGGGAATGTAGCTCAGTGTGAAGGTTCTGGGTTCAATTCACAGTACAAAAAAATCCAACTCAGTGGAAAGTGACAAGAAAACTCTGGCCATCTGTCTTCTGCCACGGAGCCTCAATAACTTGATCAGACCAGAAATAACAGAGATAAAGGAATCTAGAGTTACCCTCAATATGTGATACAGAACAGAATGCTGGATCAGGAGAGTCATGAGTTCAAACCCCATTTGGGCATGAATGACTCTCAAAATAAAAACTAAAAAAAGGGCTGGGAATGCAGCTTAGTGGAAATCCTTATGTTGTAGTCAGGGTTTGCAAGGGAAACAATTTAATATAGGACACATAATTTGTAAGACTATTTTATAATATTCAAAGAGTCAAATGCAAAAGACTGTGGGAGATCTGTCCACACACTAGAGACCCAGAGAATGCAGCTGAGGGCCTGGATCCCACAGCAATGTCCCGCATGAGTCCAACTGCAGGCCTAGAGTCCACGACAGTACCTCACACGTCTGTATCAAGGATCTGCAGTGGGAAGGCCCAAAGGTCAGTGGTGGAAGCTAGAGAGTCTGGGCCAGCGGGATGAAGGCTCTGTGCCAGCAGGCTGAGGGACCTGCGCTGGAGCCAGGAAGCAGCACTCAAGGTGAGAAGGCCCAGAGCCCCCCTGCAGAGAACCCTAGCCAGCCCCGGTGACAGGGAGGACCCGCGCTCCTCCAAGGATGAGAACATCCGAGTTCGTATCTGGAAAACCAGCATGACAAGCTCCTCCAGGAGAATCAGCAGCACGCCGTCTTCCTCTCCTGTTCTCCTTTTCATGTTGCTGGCAACAACCCTCAGGTGGGACCTCCGCACCCAGCACCACGCTGGCTCAGTTCAGCTGGGTGTTACAAGTCGCCCAGCAGTTGATCCACCACACCTCAGTACCACAAACGAAGAGTGGGTAGGAAAAGGAAAAGTTGCCTCCTTAGAGACGCAATTATGCCACTGAATCACTATCTTTGCCGGGCATTGAATGCATTAGCCAGTGACAATCTGCCTCTTTAAATGTCCAGTTTGAAGTCTCAAGATTTGAAAACCCCTCCTTCCAAAAGACAGCCCCAGGGACGGGGATATAGCTGAGGGGCACAGGTGGCCGCCTGGCAAGTGCAAAGTCCTGAGTTCGATTCCCGGTACCCCCAAAAGACGGCCCCACTGCAGTGTGATTTCTGCTACCGGCACCCTGTGAACTTGACAGATTGGCTATCCCGGGGATTAAAGGCGGGGTCTAAACACTGAACTAGTGTACAGCCTTAGCCCCCTTTTTTTTTTTTTTTTTCTTGAGATAACGACTCACTAAATCGCCCAGGTTGGACTCCAATCTATGACCCTCTTGCCCAGTCTCCGTGGCACCACGGCCGGCTCTGACCAGCTCTG
>NW_004955584.1:984502-985629 GCF_000276665.1 Chinchilla lanigera
CTCTTTCAAAAAAACACGAAAGGTAAAAATTCCACAGGCCTATTTCATCTTTCTGATACTGCATAACAAAAGTCCCCAAAGCCGTGAGTATAACTAATTCTTCACCAGTCTGTGAGCTGAGCAGGACCAGCCAGGCGGTTCTCACTGTGGCCTCTCAGGGAGGTTTGGTGGAGGTGGCAAGGGTGGGGTCTTGTGGAGGCTCATTTCCAGGATGCCGCCCCCTAGACTGGCAGGTGACACCAGCTACACTGGTGGCTCAGCCAGACCAAAAACTGGACCTCATGCTGGACCCTCCTTGTGATACAGGAAAATAAAAACTCCCAACCTGAATGACATCTGGGACGAGTTCATGTTCTCTAAAATCGAAGAATGAATTTTAGGAACAGCGGAGGTTTAGAGCAGAATATGTTTATTAAGGGAAAGAAAAGAAAGCTTCTGTCCAAGAGGGGGACAGAAGCAGGACCCGAGTGGGTTACCCAAGACTCTGTCTTTTCTAGGGACTTTTATAGAGCAAAACCACGAGGTGAGGTGGGTCCAAGGTAGGGGAAAAATGGACAAAACTATGGTCAGCCAATAAAAATTGTTCAGGTAAAATTGATTAAATTGGGATCAAATGGGGAAGCGCGTCACGTAGCAAGTGGGCATGAATACAGAACAGGACTTTCTCTGTAAGTGGCTGGGTCAAGGACTCTTTAAGGTGATTGCTACTTATTTATTTATTTAATTATTTACTTTGGTTTTTTTTTCCGGTACCGGGAACCAAACTCACGACCTTGCGCTTGCCAGGCAGGCACTGTGCCACTGAGCTAAATCCCCAGCCCTGATTGCTACCTATTTAGAATATCAATCCCTGATGTTCATCCCTAAGGAGGTATGTGAGTGCATTCATTTAGTCCTTTGTCCTAAGGTCTGGCCCACAGCAAGTACGTATCTTTCATGTTGGCTCCGAGGGCCTGGCCCTGTCTGACTGCCTATAATCTCTCTATCTAACTCAGCTGCCTATAACACTTGCAGCGTGGGCGCTCAGCATGGTGGTAGCAATCTGCTCTTTCAAAAAAACACGAAAGGTAAAAATTCCACAGGCCTATTTCATCTTTCTGATACTGCATAACAAAAGTCCCCAAAGC
>NW_004955584.1:989459-1013030 GCF_000276665.1 Chinchilla lanigera
GGCACCGCAGCCGCGGGAGTTGGGCGCCGCGCCGGCGTCCTGCGCCACGGCTGGTGCGGCCGGAGCGGCTGCGGGTCGCTTGGTCGAAGCTCTGCGCTTGGGGCGGAGCCGCGCCGTCTGTGAGACGCCGCCCGGGAGACGCTCCTCTTGAGCAGGAGACGAAACAGCTTGGTTGTCCTCAAACTCGGCAGCTTTGAAATTGTGTTCCCTTGTGGTTTGTTTGTAGAGGTTTTCCTTTTCAGACTTGGTACTCACAGTGCAGCTACTGATAATTGAGATTGTAAGTTTTTATGGACGTGTTATTCACCCTTTGCATGAGACACAATCATACAGTAGTTTGTTCTTGGCAAGGAAAAGTATAAGAAAGGCTTGAGAAGTATATTAATTACCTGTTGCTACCGCAACAACCTTAAAAATGCAGTGACCTGAAACAGTAAGTGTTATTTCACGGTTTCTGATAGGTAGGAACCCTGGCATGATTTAGCGGCTGGCCCAGGCTCCTGAGGTTACAGTCAAGATGTCGAGGTAATGCCCGTGTGGGCGTGATGGTACGGGACAGTGATCTCTGCTAATTGGGAGGTTCAGACAGGAGAATCACAAGTTCAAGAGCAGTGTAGCATGACCCTGTCTGAAAATAAAGTAAAAAGAGTTGGGAAGGTAGCTCAGTGTTAGAGTGCTTGCCTGGTGTGTACAAACTCCACTGTAGTCATGGGTGAGTTAGAGGATCTACCTTCAAGATAGTTCACTCAGCCAAGTGTGGTGGCACATGCTTTATAAGACCAGCACTCTGGGAGGCTGAGACAGGAGGATCACAAGTTGGAGCCTAACTTGGGCAATTTAGCGACTTAGTGACTTAGAGTTGAGTGTGTAGCTCAGTTCAGAGGTTCTGGTTGACTTGACAGGAACTAGAGAATCCACCTTCAAGACGCTCATTCTCCTGTGGGTGCTGGCAGAAGAGCTCAGTTCTTTCCATGTGGGCCTCTCTGTGAAACTGCTCAGGGACCTGACAACGTGGGCTCTGGCTTCCCACAGAATGGAGAAGGGTGAGGTGGGGAGCACATCATGACTGGACTGTGAACTCACTGTGATCTCCACAGTGTCCTATACCTACATCAGTCTACCCTGCTCAGCAGAAGCAGGCCGCCACTGGAGCCACGTCCGAAAGTATACGGCTGTCAGGTCCAGTATCTTAATTTCATGTGGCGGCCACAACAAATCACTACAAACTTGGTGGCCTAAGACAACACACATTTAGTTTAAAAATGAGAACTCTGGCATGAATCTTACTGTCCTTGCCTTTAGTCCAGCTGCATACCTGCTTTCCTTGCTGTGTGGCCTTTTTCCGTCTTCAGAGCCGGCACTGACAGTGGTCACATTGCCTTCTGTCTGCTACATTCACATCTTTTCTGCATACCTCCTGTAAGAATATTTGTGATTGGCATTTGTTTGTGTTTTGATTTTTTGAGACAGGGTCTCACTATGTAGCCCAGGCTGGTCTCAAACTTGCAGCAATCCTCCTGCCTCAACCTCCAGAGTGCTGGGATTACAGGTGTGTGTCACCATGCCTGGCTATGAATGTATTTATGGCCCAACTGGATAATTTCTCCATTTTAAAATCCTAATCACATCTACAAAGTCCATTTTGCTATACACCAGTATTTGTAGGTTCTGAGAACTGTGACCTTGATACGGTATATTGGGGTCCATTATTTAGCCTACTGGAGGCAAGCTGAGAGATCGTCCTTTGGTCCAGTGATGGTGAGCTTGTGGCACGTGTGCTGCAGCAGTCATGAAGACCCTTCTCTGTTGGCACTCGAGCCACATCACCCCAGCGTCACCCCAGCAGCCGAGCGTCAGATAACAGTGCACTTAGGGGCAGTGTTAGCACTCGGCAGTAAATTAGTGGGTTTTTAGTTGCACTTGAGCACTCAGTCTCTAAAAGATTTACCATCACTGCTCTGGTCTATCGAGAGGTAAAGAAGAGACATTCAGGTGTTTTAAGTTGGACTGGCCTGGGGTTGGAGGTAAGGGCAGGGCAAGAGGCACCCTTATGTATCTAAGGGATGAGAGTAGGAGAAATAATGAACTGCCGTTAGGTGGCCTGGCCAGCAGTCAGGATTGGCGTGGAGGACAGAGATCTGAGCGCATGCCATCTGCTGGCCCCAGTGGTGCAGGACAGGAGAGCTGCAGGGATGCCCATAAGACAGCAGGGCCAAGGCAGGAAGGACTCGAGATGCCACTGAGGGGTTGGTCTCATGGCCCAGAAATACCAGTACTCCATGGCTTCTGGCTGTCCCCCATGAGCAGTGCAGAGTGGGCAGTAATGGTGGACGGGCAAGAGGCACAGGAATGGGGTTGGCAGGCATTCAGCTGGATGAGGACACTGGGATAGGAGCAGAGACCTTTGCTCCCAGCCAAAGACTGGTACATGTTTCCATCAGAGCCGCCCTTACAAAAATTTCTTCAGTATTTTTAAATCTACTTACGTTTTCTTAAAAAGAAATAGTTTTTTTTTAAATTGAAGATTTAGTTTTTATTTGTATTTTTCTGGTAAATAATGTTGAACATCTTTTCCTGTGTTTATTTGCCATTTTTTATATCATTTTTTATAATTTTCTTGAAAAGATCTCTCTTCAGATTATTTACAAACTTTAATTGGGTTGTGTTTTATTACTGAGTTGTAGGAGTCTTTATATATTCTAGATAAAAGTCTCTTTATCAGATGTATGATTTGCAGTTGTGTCCTTCCGTTTTGAGAGTGTCCTTTGAATCCCAAAAACATTTTCTTTTGATGAAAGCAGATTTATTTGTATTTTCTCTTGTTGCTTGGGCATTTGTCTTTATAGCCAAGACTCCTTTGTGAAATTCAAGGTCACAGAGATTTCTGTCTGTGTTTTCTTCTAAGAGTTTTATAGTTTTAGCTCTTGTATGTACTTCTCTGATCCATTTTGAGGTAATTTTTATATATGGTATAAGGTAAGAAGCCACCTTTTTTTCTTTTGCATGTGGCTATCCAGTTGTCCTAAAGGAAGTGTTTTTTGACCACTGAATTCCCACCTCAGCCTAACAGAGTGGTGCTTTGGGTACATGGAAGCTGGGAGTCAGAGCTGGGTATATAGTACCTCCTGAGTTCGAAGCGGCTGAAGCAAGAATCTGATCAGAAATATCTGGTTTTGTGGCACAGCCACAGGCAGCCCACCAAAGAGTTTTGTTTGAGGGACATATTTTAGATATGCTATATCAATTTCCCAAGGAGGGCTGGTTACTTAATATATTTAGTTAGTTGTGGTACTAGGGACAAAACCCAGGGCCTTTTCACTGAGCCATGTCTGCATCCCTTTTCTGTTTTTTACTTTGAGACAAGATCTTGCTAAGTCATTAAGTTGCCCAGGCTGGGCTTGCATTTGTATCCTACTGCCTCAGCCTTGCAGAATGCTGAGATTGCAGGCATGTACCACCACACTTGGCTCAAAAGTTGAAATTTTTCACATAAAAATTTGACCTGATTTCTACCTTGTCTCCAAATATTGGCAGTCCTGACCACATGGGCCTTGTATTTCCCCACAGTCAGTCGGTTCAGAGACCCTGCTGCCCCCACGATGGGGCACCAGCTCCCTCCTAAGCCCTGGCCCCACTCATCACAGGATAGGTCCCAGGGGATCTTCTCCTCATCCACTTTGATTCCACGAGCCTGAAGGAAGAGGAGTTGCTGACTGGGAGGATCATGAGCCCAACTTCTAATCTAAGGGTCAGTGGGTGTATTAGTTAGCTGTTGCTGTATATAAAACGACTCTAAAACTTTGTGTCTTGACACGGGAGACATTTCTCAAGCTCAGAACCCTGCAAATCACTGGTTCAGCTGGTTTCTGCTGGCACCGTCACTGTCTGACCAGTTGTGGGTCGGCTGGGTTGGCTTTTTTGATCACTCTGGGTGCTCTCACAGGTCCTTGCTGTGCATTCCATACCTGCACATGGTTGCCCAGGAGCTGCATCCCCGCAGGACCCTAGCCTGCCTAGTCTGTCCTTCCCATTCTGCCTGTGCCCTCCAGGGAGCAGAGATGGGGGTGGTCCAGCTGACGGAGACCTGCATGCTCTTATAGGAGCCAGTGACCTTCCGGGATGTGGCCGTGGACTTCACCCAGGAGGAGTGGGGGCAGCTGGACCCTACGCAGAGGACGCTGTACCGTGACGTGATGCTGGAGACCTTCGGGCACCTGCTCTCTGTGGGTAAGGCCTGCTTCTCCCACTGCAGGCTTGGGACACGGGGCCTCCTGTGCAGACCTGACCTGAGTGTTCCAGTGGGCACTCGTGTGGGTTGGGGCCTGCCCTCCTGTCCAGTGCAAGCACCTTGCATCATCTGGGCTGGGGCTGCTGGCTCCTCAGAGCATCCTCCACCTTCTCCCTGCTGTCTCTCCATGTCCAGGTCCCGAGCTTCCTAAGCCTGATGTCATCTCCCAGCTGGAGCAAGGGGCTGAGTTCTGGGCGGGGGAGCGAGGATGCACCCAGAGCTGCCATTCAGGTGAGAGCCCAGGAGATCCCTGGAGATGTGCTTGGTGGGAAGGGTGCCCTTGGGGTTCCTCGTGCCACCTCTTCACAAGGAGGTTCACGGGACGTGGCAGAGGCCTGCAGCCAGAGGATACAGAGCCAAACCAGCTGGGGTGAAATGTAGAGGAGGCAGCCAAGAGCTTCCAAATCTCCGAGTGAAAGACAAGCTCCATCCCCCAGCAGTGCACCGCGACCACGCACGGGAATGTGATCTGTCAGGGGCCTGGCGGTGTTGGGCTTTCCTGGGAGCTGGTCACAGAGGGCTGGGCCACGTAGTGTGCTTAAACTCTGGGGTGCAGTGGACACCTCAGTAGTCAGCGTGGGGAGCCCTCCCAAAATCCAACTTCCCCTGTGGCCCTGAGCCACACTTGTGAGCAGACCTCTGGGGATGGCTCCTTCCTCTGAACCTGGAGCGCATCCTTCTCCTCTCCTCCATCTGCCGCATCACCTTCCCTGGATCTTTCCTCTCTCATCGGCCTCCTCAGCTTCCCTTCATCTCCTCCATCTTGCTCTTGCATACTAGATTCTGTAAACCAGTTCCCATGGCCTTGCTCTGTTCTTTTAACAGAAATGATTGTATGTAGGTGTAGATACCTTACAACCAGGTTAGAACACCTCTGAAAACGAGGGAAGCATTTTCCTCCCAAAAAAGGGCTCCTGAGTCAGCTGTTGCTAGGGCTGGCTTGGCATCTGAGACATCCCAGTACCCATGGTTCTGGGTTTCCCCTGACCTTTCCTCAGGGGTGCAGTGTGGTGACAGCAGCACCAGCCATTGCGTTGGTGCTCTAGTCAGGAAGAAAAGGAGGCATCAGGAAGAACATTGGTACTCATATCTGTCTCCTTTTATCAGTGTTCAGATAGCATCCACTGAGGTCAGGGTTCAGTTACTCCACCTGCCCAGACCCTAATTGCTAGGGAAGGTGGGAGGAGGGATCTAGACGGTCATAATTAGATTAGGCAAGTCTCAACCCTGATCCCTTTGCTGGCGCATTGGTGCCCTGACCACATTCTGGAATAGAGAGGATATGGCAGGGTCCAACACTTAGCCTCCCACCCAAGTGCTTCTGGTGCCCTGGAGCTCTTGAACCCCAGGAAGCACACATGGGACCGTCAGCTGGAGCGGGGCAAATCCTTCCTTCAGGTCTCGCTGCTGTTGTCTCAGATACATTTATCAGGAGCAAATCCTCATTGAACATGTACCTATAACCCTCAGGTCTACCCTGTAACTAAATCCAGTTCCAAAGATAACACATGGGCCTTAAATGTTAAGCAGAATGTCTTACTTGCATGGGTCACGGGTATGGTATTAAAATCATGACATTGTTTTCAAAACTTAGCATACAGATCCTTGTAAATGCTCTAGGAGCAGCAGTTGTGCAGGGGATGGGGTTCCAGGTAGGTGGCACTGTGTACAGGAGTCCTGGGGAAGGAGCAGGGGACATGCTAGAGGGACAGGGAGGAGGCCGAGCCAGCACAGGGCCTGCGTCATGTCAGGAGATGCGCAGTCAGTGGAGGAGTGACCACAGCGGACTTGTGCTGGAAGGAGGTGGATCTGTTTGCTTCTTGTGACAGTTCCATTAGGATATGATTTGTGTGCTGTTCTCTTTTTTGTTTTTTTTTTTTGTTTTTTTTTTTGTCTTTTTGAGACAGGGTCTCCCTATGCAGTTTAGAATGAACTTGAGCTCACTTGGTAGCCCAGGCTGGCCTTGAACTCGCAACAATCCTCCTGCCTCAGCCTCCTGAGTGCTGGGATTACAGGCATGTGCCACCATGCCTGGCGTTGTGTGCTGTTCTCTTTATCCACTTACCGGTTGATGGGCACCTCCTTGGTAGTTAAGAAGAGTACTGCTGTGAACATTGGTGTACAGGGTTTTGTGTGTCCTGACCTACTTTATCCGACCCTGATGGTGCTGTGGACACAGCCAGACTTGGGAGCAGGCATCTGGCTGGGCTCTGCTTCCCTGGGGCCTTCCCCCTGGGCTGGGCTGTCGTTTTCCCAGTCACCCCAGCGTTCCCTGAGATGCAGATATCTGAGCACCCATTAGCAGTCAGCTCTAGGCCCAGACTGGGCCCTGAATGCTAAGCACAAGCATGTGTCACTGGCGAGACTCACAGCTGAGGAGGGTCCAGAGGCCAAGGGCACCCAACAAAGTCCACATGCTGATCCCCACAGCCAGTGTGATCACAGGGGTCAGAGTCAGAAGGGGTATGGGATGAGAAGCGGAGGTCATTGAGAGACGAGGGTGCCACACTGCTGTCCCTGGAGCTGCAGCAAGGGCCAGGCCTTCCCAGAACTGGAGAAGGCAAGGCACCTCTCCCCTGAGCCTCCGGGGACCAGCCCTGATGGTCCTGGGCTTAGGACTTGCACCTCGCAGAACTTGAGGTACGAAGCACACATTGCTTTAACACGTTCATGATGGGGCTGTAACTTTTCTCTTGCTTCCGGGTAGCTTTGACGTGAATTTGATCATATGATGTTATATAGCTAACCTGGGTATGCTCTTTTGTAATAATACTAATATTTGTATTTGGGTAGTAATTATTCACATTCAAGCAACTAACTGGAATCAGTTCACTTACAGCCTTTTTAAATTTTATTACTAAAAAGACCGGTAAAAATGATCAGAGCCGGGGCTGGGGATTTAGCTCAGCGGCAAAAGCGCCTGCCTGGCAAGCGCAAGGTCGTGAGTTCGGTTCCCGGTACCGGAGAAAAACCAAAAAAAAAAAAAAATGATCAGAGCCAGCCAGATGTGATACATGCATGTAGTCTCAGCACTCAGGAGGCTGAGGCAGAAGGAATACCATGTGTTCAAGGCCAGCCTGAACTACGTAGTGAGACTGTGTCCCCTCTCCAGCCAAAAAAAAAACAAAAACTGATCAGATTTATTTGTACCACCAGTGGTACAAGCCCCCAGTAGGACTGTCGTGCATGTACCGCCGGTGGTTAAACCCAGTGGGGATGTGTTAAAGCACTAAAGTGTGGTGAGCAGCAGTGCCCGCCAGAAGGCTTATGCCCTCCCCTTGGTGCCACGTGCGTGGCCCAGGAGCGAGGCCATGCTTAAGGACAGGCTGAATCGGGGTTTGCTGGGCAGGTAGGTAGGATCCTAGAGAATGGGGCCAGTCCTTCTACTCGTCTTCCCACAACAGCTCAGAAGTCTTGGCTTTTCTTGCAGGCTGGGAGCCAGGCTTTCCTGAAGAGAAGCTGGCCACCGGCGCAGAAAGAGAAGAGTTCCCGAAGGTCACTACTTACTCCTCCCTGGTGGGGGACACGTGGCCGTGTGAGAGCCAGGGCCAGGGCCAGACACACAAAGAGGACCAGAGTGATGGGTGGCAACTGGCATCTGGCCTTGAGGAAGGGGGAGTTCACAGTCAAGGCTGCGAAAGCCTCAGGTGCGGGGAGAGCTGTGTGCTGAGCTCCAGCCCAGGGCCACTCCTGATTTCCAAGGGAGAGTATCTCTGCTCTTCTGACTCACAAGTGCCAGGTGTGGACCCTGAGCCAGGCATGGCCAGTGAGCCAGCGGGCTCCCTGGAAGAACAGCTTCAAGAGGACCACAGGCCCTCCGACCAGGCCGTCCTGGGCCTGGAGCTTCCGAGGAGCCAGGGCCTGGACAAGCCCTACAAATGCACTGACTGCGGGAAGTCGTTCAACCACAATGCACACCTCACTGTGCACAAGAGGATCCACACGGGTGAGCGACCATATGTGTGCAAGGAGTGTGGGAAAGCCTTCAGCCAGAACTCCTCCCTGGTGCAGCACGAGCGCATCCACACGGGGGACAAGCCCTACAAGTGCGCGGAGTGCGGGAAGTCCTTCTGCCACAGCACACACCTCACCGTGCACCGGCGCATCCACACTGGTGAGAAGCCCTACGCCTGCCAGGACTGCGGGAGGGCCTTCAACCAGAACTCCTCCCTGGGCCGGCACCGGCGGACACACACCGGGGAGAAGCCCTATGCCTGCAGTGTGTGCGGGAAGGCTTTCTCACGCACCACCTGCCTCTTTCTGCACCTGCGCACTCACACTGAGGAGCGGCCCTACGAGTGCAACCGCTGCGGCAAGGGCTTCCGGCACAGTTCCTCGCTGGCCCAGCACCAGCGCAAGCATGCAGGGGAGCCACCCTTCGCCTGCCGCCCCATCTTTGAGCAGACAGTGGCTCTGGTGAGGCCACAGTGGGCAGACGCCGACCCTTGCACACCACCTCTGAGCCAGGAGGAGAGGGCACTGCGCAGCGAGAGGCCCTTCCGATGCACCCAGTGTGGGAAGTGCTTCACCCAGAGCTCCCACCTTATTCGCCACCAGATCACCCACACCAGGGGCGAGGAGCCGTCCGGGCGGTCCCGGAGGCGCCAGCAGGCCTCCAGTCGGAGTGCACATCACACCCGGCATCCCCAGGCAGGGTCGGGACAGAGCCCCAGGGATCAGGCCAGAGCAGCACAGCCAGCGAGAGGGCCACTGGCCCTGTTTGATATCCACAGACTCATACAAGAGAAAAACCCTGTGCATGTCATTGGGGTGGAGGAGCCCTCCTCCACTGTGTTCAACCACAGGGAGTCCACCTAGGAGACAAGCACTGGCCGTGACCTCTGACCCTCAGGTGTGCAGACGTGGTAAGTTGCATACTGTGTCTGGCAGGAGGGGCTGGGGCTGTCTGCTGCCGTAGTGACCCGTACCTTCAGGAAGTGCTGAGTCCCAGACCTTCAAGCCTGGGGTCCCTTAGCAATTGAGGTCTAGGATGTTCTCGGCACTGTGCCAGAGTGAGTCCACGAGTGATAAAACCTGCCCCCAGCTGGGTGTTGGGGCACGTGTATAAATACCAGCACTTAGGAGGCAGAGGCAGGTGGATCCAGAGGAGTTCAAGGCAAGCCAGAGCTATGTAGTGAGAACCTATCTCAAAAAAAAAGAAACAACAAAAATTGTCCTTTGTATAATGTAGAAAAATAATATATGGTCCGGTTTTGTAAAGGGAAGCTAAAAATCAAAGTTCTTCATGGTCAAATCTAGTCCATGAGGTATCTCACCATGTCCTGTGTAAGGTGTCACACCAGAGACCAGTGATTGCCTATTACAGACTAGCACCAGGTGTGCTGGTGCCACAGATACACCAAGGGGCGTTCTCTGCAGGATGTGATTTTCCCAAGTGTCAGCTAAGTCTTGCAAACATTTTGAGCAAAACAAAATGCTATTGCATTTCTGGGAAGTCGTGTATAAACTCTGAGCCTGCAACAATTAATTTATGCTTACAGGTGAGACCAGGTTAGAGCCTAAGTTCACTATCACTGTGTGTTATACACCTGCGCACATGACCCACCAGTGACCATTCAGCACTTCAGCTGTGGCAGCACACATGGCTCCTGCCCAGATTTCATTCACATACCCCCAAATTGGGACAGAGGAGCCCTCACAGAATTCCCAACGTTCCCTGGGCAGTCACAGGTCTCAGAAGAGCCTCAGAAGAGCCAGTGTCACTGTAGGGCAGAGGATCTCAAATGTGGGGGCTTGGCCCCCGGAGGATGTCTGGTAACATATTTGGTCTCTGTGAAAGAATGCCACTGGTAGCCAAGCATGGTGGCGCACGCCTGTGATCCCAGCACTCAGGAGGCTGAGGCAGGAGGATCGTTGTGAGTTCAAGACCAGCCTGGGCTACAAAGTGAGCTCAAGGTCAGCCTGAACTGCATAGCGAGAACCTGTCTCAAAAAAGACAAAAAAAAAAAAAAAGAATGCCACTGGTGTCTTTCAGTAGAGACCGAAGATGCTGCTTGATGTCCTGCAGTACCCAGATGCAGTGCTACAGCTCCTTGTTGAAAAATTGTCCAGAGTGAAAAAACCTGTAGAAATCCAGTCCAGCACTGTGACTCGAGTTTTCTAGATTCTAAATTGATCTCAGCTCTCCTTGAGTCTATCCAGGTAGAGTCCTGAGCTAGTTTACCCACCGTGTAGTATTTCTGAACCTTCACCTTTTTTACAGTATTCATAACTGTTATAAGAACAACACAGAATCCACTTACTTTTGAATAACCTCTTAGCATTTGTGGTATGCGCTTTAAAGCAGGGGTGGTACATTTTCATTGTCTCTCCCACCTCCTCTCCATCTTCTCCTATCTGGGTTATTTTCACATCAGTCTCACATTACTTCATCCATATTTCTGACTGTATTTCTAAAAGCCAGGACTTCGTACACATTGTCGTGTTGCTCTCAGGGATTAACTGTCGTCGTCATCCCACTGAGCCCCTCTCAGAGACAGACTGTCGTGGTCATCACACCGAGCCACCCCCAGGGACAAGCTGTCGTGGTCATCACACTGCTCTGTAATGTGGCCTTACCCACCTGACACTGACAAAGGTAGTACTCAGCAGCAATGGGTAATGCAGCTGGGCCTGAGTTTGAATCGTACCAGTGCCCCAGGGTCATTGCTCATGTTCTCCAGCTCAGCATCACAGAAAAATGTTCATGTTACTTAAAGTCTGTGGTGAAACAGGAAAAGCTGAGTTCTGTTGAATCTCAAATAGAACTGTATGCTGTCATTATGTCTGAGCAGGCGGCATCAACTAGCCAGTGTTCAGACATTTCTGGCTCCAAAATAGTCATCATGTAAACAAGATCCCCACAGCACATCTGGGTGATGTCTCTTTCTTAAATCTCTTTTAATCCCAGTTTCTTATTTAGTCTTTTATCTGTGAAAAGAAAAAAGGAAACAGAAAAGCCTAAACTTTCATTCCCCCCGACAATGCCCATCACAACCTCCTCACTTGGACGTGATGGACTTTTTTTAGGGTTTGAACTCAGAGCATTTGCACCGAGCTCCATCACCAGCCCTTTTTCATTTTTCATTTTGAGACTGGGTCTGGCTAAGGTGCCTGGCCTCCCAAAGTGCTAATTGTCAGGAGCACAGCCCCAGATACACCCAGCTTAACAGACATCGTAATGTCCACTCTGGGAAACTTTGCCCTCGTCATTTTGCTTTCCTCCTTTCTTTATCCAAAGAAAAAGGTTTTTGACCTTGGTCCATGCAGTTCTTGTCATAAAAAGAACATCGTGTATGAAATGTGATCTTTAACACATTTGACACTGGTGGTGCACACTTGTAATTCTAGCTACTGTGGAGACTGAGGCAGGAACATCGCAACTTCAAGTCCACCTTGGCAACTCAGCAGCTTAAGTGTGGTTCTTGGTGTCTCAGCACAAGGATATGAAAACCAAGGACTTAAACTTGCTTAAATTGTTTTGTCTTAGTACATGTTCACAGTGCATGATGTTTTCATTCGTTTTAAGGGGGTAGCTATCTGTACTCAGTCCATCTTAATTCTTTTTACTCCCTCCTCTTCCTCCATCTCCAGAAGACTTATCTCCTTTAAACCTACTTTTTAACGTAAAATAAAGTGAATTGTGGGCTTGCGACAGTGGGCCACCCTGGCTTGGACAGAGCAGTGCCTGTTGGTACCAGCTTTAACCAGGCTGCTCTTCCATTTGGTGTTCCCACTGCAGCTGCATTCTAGTAATGTTAGATACCATCTGCCTCAGAACTCAGAAGGAAGGAATATAGAGCGTGGTACAGCTCAGCGTGCAGAAATAGTCCTTAAACCTTTTTTGTTCTGTTTTGTTTTGCTTCCGGTACTGGGAATCGAACTCACAACCTTGCACTTGCCAGGCAGGCACTGTGCCACTGAGCTATATCCCCAGCCCCCAAGTCCCTAAACCTTAACTGCAGGGGGTACTTCGGATTGACCAGGTGGAGTTGGAAGACTGGTCATCCTGGAAGATGCAAGGGAAGCTCTTACCCAGGGTCGGATGGTTGAACCTGCCATGCACTGCCACTGGGGCTCTCTGGGTCTTCCTCTGTTCTTTGGATGCTGGGAGTGCCGCCATACCAGGGTTTTCACGGGGTACACCTGGCTTCCAGGGTGCTGTGTTCCACCTTTTGCTTCATGTCTGCAGGACCTCGCCAAGCCCTGGGTTTGTTTTTCTTGTGCTTCACTTTCCAGATTGCTTTTTTTTTTTTTTTTTTTTGTCTTTTTGAGACAGGGTCTCCCTATGCAGTTCAGGCTGGCCTTGAGCTCACTTTGTAGCCCAGGCTGGTCTCAAGCTCACAACATCCTCCTGCCTCAGCCTCCCGAGTGCTGGGATTACAGGCGTGACCAGACCCAGGTTGCCTTGTTATAGTAACTGCACCATTCATTGACCTGCTCCCTTTGCTGTTTCGTCTTAGCAGATGACTTTCCCTTTACATGAAAGGGAGCACCTTCTGGCGTACTTTGCCCATGGTGGTTCTGTGTGATAGTGCCATTCCACAGAGGAGGAAAATTAAGCAGAAGACAAAAGTAACCCGCCTGAAGTTACACAGACAGGAAGTGATGGAGTCAGAATTTGATGTCAGTGCCCAGCGACAGTGGCTGAAACTAACTTTGTTCCAAGGCTGACTTTCCAGTGGCTCCGTGAGGTCAGAACCAGTGTTTTCTGCAGGCCTCTCAGGCCTTCCCCCATGGTCACAGAGAGATGGCTACAGCTCCAGCCATTGCATCTCTAATGAAGACGAAGCAGTTGGGAAACATGAGGATGTTTCAAACAAAAGACTCTCCCAGGAGCCAGTATTGCATACCCAGGTGTGACCCATTGGCCAAGACTGGGTCACAGAGCCTCCCTAATAATAAGGAGACTTAGAAAGGTGGCGTCTCGTGTTTCTCACCTCTGTGGAGGGCGCAGGTAAGAGACAAGCCCCAGGAGTCGGGTGATGTGCAGGCAGCTAGCAGCCTCTGTGGCTTTCTCCTCCAGCTCTCGGAAGACCGTCCTGGGCTCCCAGCGTCCACCTCAGCCCCTTACCTCTGTCCCACCTTCACAGGAACTGCCCTTGCCATAGCTGTCTTGAGGCCACCTTGGCTTCCCCTCTGCCGGCCGCACTCCTGTGGTACCCCTCTCCCCTCCACCTCTTCAGGGGCTTTGGTTCCCCCTTCTTACCCACTGGGGTCCCCGGGTGTCATCCATACGCTGGCTGTGCTGCCTGCCCCAACTCTGAGTCTCGGGTGTTTCTGAGTTCTGAGCTTGGGCTCCCAATAGCAGTTGTCTCCTGGGCAGCTGCTGCCACACAAGCCGTAAGCTCCCCCGAAACTGCCACTTGCCCACCTAGACGAGTCTGTTCCTCCGTCTCCACTGCCATTGCCCTGAGAGGGAGGTGACGTGCTACCAGCCAGGCCAGCCGGGGCAGCCTGGTACCAGACCCACTTGGGACCCTTCCTCCTCACTGCCCCATCAGGGCTTAGGGTTGAGACTTGGGACTGCCCAGGGAGCAGTAGTAACGTCATGGTTCGAGACAGCTCTGGAGGCCGGGCCTGTGATTCCCTTGTGCCCTCCACCTTGACCCCAAAACTGCAGGACTTGAAGAGGGCATGTTTGGACATTTTCCAGAGTGGAAGGAAGACTGGGAGGGCTGAGGTCCCAGCAACCCGGCTGGTCAGATGGGGACAGGCAGCAGTGCAAGGAGCAAGCACTGGTGTCATTTCTCGGTCCGGCTCGTGCTCCGTCATGGTGTTCCTACTGATCGTCTTGTGGGTGTTTTGGAATAGTCAGAAACTCCTCGGGAAACTACCGGGTACTAGGAGAAATCATGGTTTTACCTATTTATAAAGTAACGCAAGTTCTTTGTAACCAAAACTTGGAAAGTACACAAAAATTTTTTAAAAAAGAAAAACTCATTTGAATTTAATTCTAATGCTTTAACCACACAGAGATAGTTATTACCATGAAGATTATGCTAATTTTTCCTTACAATTTTTTTAAACAGGTAGATGCATATACAGAGTGTACATTAAATCTTAAACATATATGTGTGTGTGTAGTTATCTTGTGTTTAGAAATTTGGAGTCCTTTCGTGTTCTCTTGTAACCCATGTTTTTTACTATATTTTGAGCATTTTCCCTGTCAAGGAGTTTCGTGTAGCTTTTAAATTACCTTTCAGGAGCGATGCACCGCCCTTCACTCAGCGCTTTACCAGCTTCGGGTTTTCTCAGAGGGGTAGAGACATTCCCTGTGCATTTCCAATGGGAGTTGATGAAGCTCACGTGGACTGCAGTTTCGCAGCCACTATCTAAATTACAAATACAGAAAGGTTTTATTTCAGGAAACCTGCTGGGAATGAGTCTCACAACATATTTGTACATATGCAAATGGTTTGTATATAGTTTTCATTATACTATTGATTTTTAAAGTAAAAAATTTGGAAGCAACAGCTGAAGTCACCATGGAGAACTGGCTAAGTAATTTATGATAGAATAGATATCACAGCCTTAAAGATGGATCCTGTGGGCCGGAGATATAGCTCAGTGGCACAGCCTCCTGCCTGGCAGGTGCAAGGTCCTGAGTTTGATTCGCAGTACCAAAAAAATGGACCCTGTCCTTATATACTAACATGAGAAGTGAAAATGAGCAAAGTGTAAAACTGTGTAGTATGTTTCATTTGTGTAAAGAGGAAATGTATGTGTATGCACACGTAATATCCAGAAGTAAGAAAATATGTATACTGGCTCCCTTGGGAAAGAAAAGGGGAGTGGGGAGGAGGAATATTTTCACTCTATATCTTTTTACATTTTTGGAATTTTGAAACATGTAAAAGTATTACCAGTTCAAAAAATAAATTTAACAAAAACCTCGACTCCGTCCATTTAAAGTAAGTTTTATAATTCGTTGCATTGTTTGCTGTCTGCCTCTCCCCAGCAGAATGTCCACATCATCAGGGATTCTTGGGTGTCTTAATCACCTGTTCTGTATATACATGTGTGTGTTCAGTGAACGAGACCAACTGAGTTTAATATAGCTTCAACTTCTTGACAGTACCAAAGATGAATAGTATCTGGAAGGCACACAAAAATGTCTGCATTAGCTTATTAAATTCCCTCTCAACCCCTATTATGAGAGCTCCCAACACAAATAGTATCTCTGTACCTCCTCACATTCGGGTTGTTTCTGCCAAGGGCAACTAGAAGAAAATATGCATCCATCCTGAAAAGCAGACTCCTGTGCATTTCTTGTGAGACGTCTTCTAGAACACACTGTCCAGTATGGCAGCCCTGGCCACATACAGCTATTTAGCAATGAATTTAAGCCCAAAATTCAGTACATCAGTCACTAACCACCTTTCAGCTCTTTACTAGTTTCATTCCCATTGTCACAGAAAGTTCTGTTGTACAGTACTGATACAAACTCAAATAGCTGAGAGGACTTGTCAAGTTTACCCTTGTGACATCAGGCCTCACTTCACATCACACAGGCCTTCTGCATGTGGATAAAATTTTCAAGTCTCACAACTGTTAAGGACATCCCTCAACTAACTAAGGTAGTTTGCATCACCACCAGAGGGTACAGGATCTACCCATTATTAGGCAGTCAGCAAGGACATACAGAAAAAACAAGCACATCCATCGCATGTGTTTGTAATTGGTCAGTTTCCAGCTAAGCAGGAGATGGGGTGGGGTGTGAAGTGATAGATTCACACAGTGGAGCGGCAGAGTAGTTCAGTGGTAAAGCACGTGTGCAAGGCATGGGTTCAATATCCAGCGTCAAAATAACATGCATACAATGGAGCCATTTTAAAAATAGTTTTCAAAAAATGGAGAAATATTCAGGGTCAGTGGGAAATGAACTGTTTCCCAGGCTGGTCTCAAACAAGGCTCAAGTGGTCCCTGCACCGGAGTGTGTGTGGTACTAGCAGTGCAGTAGGCGGATGGGGTGTGCAGGGGATAGCCTGGGCATCTCAGGCCACACATGTGCCAGGAGCGGGGCATCCTGCGTCTTGACTGCCGTGTACATGGGAGACCCCAGCTGTGTGCTGAGTGTGACGCTGTCCTGTGGTGGGGACCCAAGTGTGTGCCTGTGGAGAGGTGTGCCACCCCGTAGAACACACCAGCGTGGAGGGTGTCCTCATACCTGACGCCATGTATGTGCCATGGGTGTCACCTTGGGTGCGAGTGCATCCTGTACCCCAGAGCTATTCTGCAGTTCCCCCTGCTTCAGTCCCTGACAACCGCCAACTTCCTTTCTGTCTCCATGTTCTCTGCTCTGGTGCATCATATAAATGGAGTCACACAGTATGTGGTTTCTGTCTTGCATTTTTCACCGGGCATACACTGTAGCAGGTATCAGTTCTTTGTTCCTTTTCTGGATGGAAATACCCAGTTGGATGGGTATGCCATAGTTCATTGACCCATGCATCAGTCAGTGGACATTTGGGGTGTTCCCAGCTCTGATACTGTAAGCTTCGCTGCTGTGGACGCGCTTTTGAGAGGGGAGGGGTTGGGAGGGACTGAGGCTGCAAGCAGCGTGACCTGCTGTTTGTCCCAGGAGGGCCTGCGCACGTCTGTGACCATACCTGCTTCCTGCAGCCTGTGCTCACCAGCCATGTTTCACTTCCAGAATCTCAGCCCTGCGCAGGTCAAGGCCGGGACCCAAAGCCCGACTGCTGGGCGTGAGTAGGGAGGAGGAGGCAGTGCCCAAGAGACAGGAACCTGTCCCTGCCAATCACAGCGCCCTGCGGCCTCTGCTCAGGACTGAGACACAGCCCCCAGGCGCAGCTGCAGAGTGGCACAGAGGGTCAAGGGATGAACCCCGAGGTGTGAGGTGGGCAAATAGTGGGGTGCGGGTCAGTGAGGCAGGAGGTAGGCACAAGACTAGGTCCAGACCCAACCCGCTCCTGCCACATTTTCTCCACTGCCAGGCCCTCCTGCTCCAGGCGTAGGCACCACCTCCTCACTGTTCTGCCTTCTGTGCCGCCTCTGTCACCCCACACGACAGGAGGGCAGGAGGAGCACGTGGAAAACCTGCATGGTGAGGCCCCTCTGCCTTTAAGCATCCATTATTGCCGTATCGGCACAGTTGGCAAACTCTCCCTGTAAGTCGCCAGAGCTGGGCACCGGCAGTCCCAAGGGCTGGAGACTGAGGCAGCGGAATTGTTTGAGTCCAGGAGTTTGAAGCCAGTCTGAGTGACACAGTGAGACTGGTGCTAAGTAAATGAATAAATACAAATCACCAGATAATAAGTGTTTTTAGCTTTGCAGGGCAAAAACCAAAGATACCATGTCATTTATCTAGCAGAAAACACGTCTACACATTTTTTATAAAATGCAAAACTTTACTGATTGGTTATGAAACTTTGGTTTTGTGTAACATTTTTTTTTCTTTCCAAGCTCTTAAAAATGCAAAAGTCAGCCAGGTGTGGCACACACCTGTAATCCCAGCATTCAGGATACTGAGGCAGGAGGATCACCACAAGTTCAAGGCCAGCCTGAACTGCATAGCAAACCCTGTCTCAAATAAGGAAGTAAAAAGCACTCTTAGCTCCCAGGCAGCATGGGAGTTTGCAGACTCCTCATTCGAGGCCCTTTGAGACCTGACTTTTGCATTTCTTGGACTCACTTGCCGTGTGCTCGACCCTCATATGTCCTTTTGGCTACTCAGCTGTGACACTCGGAGACATTGCCCAGCCACCGGAGCCCAACAGGTGCCGCCCACGCCCTGTGCTGGCTGGGCACAGTGGAAGACCCAGGCTTGCTCTCACCACAGGTTACGAGTTTCCTAATGTCGTGTCCAGCCAGGCAGCACTCACTAGTGAATCAGCAAACGGCCTTGCCCAGAAGTCCCAGATAGAAACTGAGACCCCAGGGGGTGGGCCAGCCAGGATCACAGCTGAGACTGGTGAGGGTGGTTTTGGTCCTGGAGCTGACCGGCTGCACTTATCATCCACCACATTTGCTGTCCCCAGCTCAGGAGCAAGGTGAGGACGGAGGTGGGCTGCAGGGTCTACCCAGTACCCTGGGACCCGTGGGAAGAAGCAGAGGTCTCACAGCCACATCAGCGCTTGTCTCCTCGAGTCTGTCCGTGCCTCACTTCAGAATAACGTGTCTGCCCCTGTCCCCACAGAGACACTGTGAAGGCTGATCGTGCATAGCTGGGGCCTCAGGCTGTTCACAGGGCACCCTGCTCACTTGGAGGAAGCCCAGGAACACGCAGGACTGGGGACCTGCAGAAATGTCAGCAGTAATCCCGGGCCGGGCGCCGGTCCTGCTGGGGCCGGGGAGCTGTCCGCGGTGCTGAAATGTTCTCTGGCGCTGTCACGCATAGCGGCTGCATTCAGTTAAATGAAAAGTGCAGGAGTTGGCTGGGTGTGGTGATGCACGCCTATATCCCGGTACTCGGGAGGCTGAAGCAGGAGGATCAACGTGAGCTTGAGGCCAGCCTCGGCTACATAGTGAGTTCAAGGCTAGCCTGAACCACATAGTGTGACCCTGTCTCCCAAACAAAGTACAGGGGTTGGAGCGTAGCTTGATGGTTGAACTCATTCTTAGCACGTGCAAGGCCCTGGGCTCAATCCCTAGCACCAGAAAAATGAAATTACAGATGCAGTTCACCAGCAATGTCTCTGGTGCTGCTGGCACCATTCCAGAACCCAGCTGCCCTCTCAGGACCTTCTAGACCCCACTCTGGATGGGATTTTACATGGCCCTCTGCATTTGCTGAACTGAGCTAAAGACTCATTGCCTCTTCAAAAACTTTTCTGAAGCACAGACGTCCAAACCCTTGCCTGCTAGTGACCAGCAGTCAACCTTCGACTGACTTACTCTGTGCCAGATTCCCAGGCTGCAAGCGGGGCAATGTGGTCCTTTCCTCTTGGAGGCATCACCAGAGGCCCACAGGGAACCTAAGCTGCTACTGTCACTCTCAGAGGACGTGCTGTCCCCCAGTCCGTGGTACCCAGCAAGATCTCAGGGGCAGTGCTGGGTGCAGCACAGGCCTGTGTCCACCCACAGAGACCCAGCCTGGTCATCCTGTTGGAGTGGCTCCACCCCAGAAGCAATATCTGAGGCCTCAGATGCAAATCAAGAAACCACTTTCTGCCAAGTCCCAGCCCAGTGGCCCCAAGCCCTGCCTGGGAGCTGAGGGAAAGAGGCTGTGGAGGTGCCTTTCCTTCAAGCGCTAGGAACCCCACGAGGTGTTGATGGTTCTGTTTAACGAAGGATTTCCCTGGGGAGGTGCCGTGCCATCCTGTTACCATGCACCCTACATGAAGCCAAGGCTGAGACCCACAGGTCTAGGGCTTCCTGCTGCAAGCTGCGTTCTCCCTGGGTAGCCCAGAGCCACAGTGACTGCCTGGACCCGCACCAGAGCCCAGATGAATGCTAGGGGACATAGGTCACCCCATCACCCACGTGGGCACTGCCTTCTCCCTGGGGGCTGGAGGCCTAACCCTGGGCAGGAAGTACTGGGGGATCCGCTTCCCGGAGGCCTCAGCTCAGGGCAGCGTCTCGTGCTCCGCGCCCTCATGTTCCCCTCAGCCCCTTGCTCGGGGGCGGAGTGCGTGAGGGACCCGAGGCACACGCCGCACAGAGGCAGATGTTCAGCAGGCCCTGCTGGGGAGCAAGGGGTGCAGGCCCAGCGTGGCCAGGCAGGGGTGGCCGGGCCTGGGGACAAGGCTGTGGGCCGTGGGGCCCTGGGCTGGGGGCATTTCTGGGTTGAGGTCTTGGCTGGGGCAGGTCTGGCCTCCCTCTGCCCCCATCCAGCTGCCCCACCTCAGGGGAGCGTTGAGGACAAGCCAGACCCCACACGCCGTGTTCTTGCAGGTGCCGCCCACGTACGCTCGTCTGCACCCTCTCCACCCATGCCCACGCTGGTGCCAGGCCTGGACGGGCCTACCCCTCCCCTCCTCCACTCGCTCTCTCTGCCTCCTGCACCATCACGGAGCAACTTCTCCTTGGCAGTGCCCTTTTGTTACGCGTTGGCGTGTTGACTATGCACCGAAACCTCTACAAGCTTGTGTCAAAGAACCTTCCCTCCTTTATGTTGCAGCTGTCAGGTATGGTGTCTAAGGCAGTCACAAACTAGATCTCAAGACCCAAATGGATCTTAGCTATGGAGAGAAACGGATCAGACCCTTCCTGCTCACTCAGGGTGAGACGGAAAAACAAACCCCTCTAACCCCAGGACTCAACCCCAGCCCCGCCCTGCAGAGGATGCTCCGTTCTTTCTTTGATCTTAACTGCAGGAATGCAGGAGTCCCTGCCTGGATGCGCCCCTCCCCCCACCCCCTCCCAGTGCTGCTTCACAGCCCCTGTCACCTGACTCTCCCGCAGGTCCAGGTCCGGGCGACCGGACGTGACCCACCTCCTGCCCCTGGATGCCACCTCCTCACACACAGCAAGTCAAGCATAGACTCATGGGCGGACTAGCCCACGGGTGATCATCACAGGCAGTACCCACTGCCCAGGCCCCTCCCCAGCCCCACTTGTGAGCACACGCGGCTTTGGGGGACCTCTCACTATAAACCATAACATCCCTCAAAGCTCCCGCCAACCACCAGCCCTGCTGGCACTTGGTTTCAGGCTTTTGGGCTCCAGAGCTGGGGCAGAGTGGGAGGTGCAAGACACCACTTTCTCACCTGGTCGTAGCAGCCCCGCAGATCACGACACTAATGTTCACAGGCTCTGAGGACCAGAAAGTTATCGTACCTTTGGGGACTGGGAGACACTCTGCCAGGGCCTCACACCTCAGCAGGACACACCTTCACTTCCCAGCTGGATGGTACTGGGCACCCTGCTTACCTTTACAGAGGTCCAGCCCCTAAAACACCCTGGGTTTGATGTTTTGTGTTTGTTTTGTTTTGCTGTACTAGGGACTGAACCCAAGGCCTTCACACTGAGGTATATCCCCACCTCTTTTTAAAATTCTTTTTTAAATTTTGAAGCAGATGTGGCAGTGCATTAAAAGGGGGGGGTGCTGGGGATGTGGGTCAGTATAAAGGCCCAGGGTTCAATCCCTACTACACAAAAGTAAATAAACTAAAAAACACTTGAGACTGGATCTCACTAAGTCACTAAATTGCCCAGACTGGGCTAGATCTTATGATTCTCCTGCCTCAGCTTCCCAGGGTGCTAAGGTTACAGGTGTGTGCTACCATGCCAGGCTAAATACCTTGCTTTCTTGAGGTCATGGCATGAGCATCCTGACAATATCTGATGAATGTGAGGCAAGAGCCATGGCCTGCTCCAGTGAGGGGACAGCTGAGAAATGACCGTAGCGGTGTGGTGAGAGGGTGGCTCTTGGTGACTCTGCCCTTGCCTTGCTGTAACTCCTTCCACATCTTCCCTTCTATAGTGGATTGACAACTGGTGGTCAACTTATAACCCCCAGCTGAACTGAGTAAGCGTGGTGCTGGGTGTGGGCGGCCCACCTGAGGACTGTTGCCAGCAGCATAAGAGGCAGAAGTAAGCCTGTTGGGAGCTGAGAGAGGCTGTTGGGAGCTGGTAGAAGCTCTAAGCAGCTGTCGGTTCTTTTGGAGGACCTTGTCGTGCTGGCTTTCCGGATGAGCTCGGCTGTTTCATCCTCCAAGAAGCTCGGGACATTTTTGGCACTGACAATGGCTTCAGTTCACTTTGGGGGAGCTCTGGTCCTCACTTTGAGCATCACTTCCTGGCTCCGGGGGAGAAGATGGTGCACTGCCAGTCTCTTGGAGAAGCTTGTTGCATTGTCTTTTCTGTTGGGAACTCGGCTGTTCTGATCATCAGAGGAGCTCAGAACCTCACCGTTGCTGAGGACGGCTGAGGTGGTACCTTTCAGGGAGCTCTGGTTCTTACTTTGAGCATTGCTTCCTGGATCCAGTGCAGATCCCTCAGCCTGCTAGCACAGATCCTTCATCCCGCTGGCACAGACTTTCCAGATTCCACCACTGACCTTTGGGCCATCCCAGCACAGATCCGTGAAACAGGCCTGCATGGGACATTGTCATGGTCTGTAGGCCTCCAGTTGGACTCATGGGAGGCATTGTTATGGGCTCTAGGTCTTCAGCTGGACTCATGCAGGACATTGTTGTGGGATCCAGGCCCTCAGCTGGATTCTTTGGTCTCTAGTGTGTGAACAGATTTCCTGCCCTGTCTTGTATATGATTCCTTGGGTAACTATTATATATCTTATAACATATGTGTCCTTGGGTAAATATTATATATCTTATAACATATGTGTCCTGTATTGCATTTTTCCCCTTGAAAATATCCTCCAAACCATGACACCTTCTGACTGCCAAAAAGGGTTAGCAGGACTTGGTTGAGGCTGACTGCTGGGAAAGACCCAGGGCAAGGTTGGCCCTTGGCCAGAACCTGGGAATGTGCACCTCCAAGAGAGTCCAGAGACTCCCCTGACTTGGCAAAACCAGCACTGAGTCTCCAACAAGCATCCCTGCAGCCCCCACTGCACCCACGCTGTCACACTCCGACGCGCAGGAGTCAGGATGGTGTGGCTCCGTGGGCAAAGGCTCTTCACCCGACACGCCTCTCTAGGTAAAAGCTTCTTAGGTACTAGATAAGGATAATTGACTAAAAGGGCTATTTTATGTCAAAATGCGCATTCAGGCGTGTTACAAAAATGTTTCATGATTGTCATGCTACAATATTATGTATGGCTTTTGATTTCTAATCTTCTGTGTAAAACTATAACTATTGTTTGTTAACATTTTACAGGGATTCAAATACTAAAACATTAACTAAAACATTAACTTCTCTTCTGGATATTCAAACATTGAAGTTTAGAGACCAAAAGCTAAAAAGATAGATAGGCTAAGAGTACAGCCAATGTTTTGGCCACAGAACATTAAAAAAAAAAACCTCTGCTGCAACATCCTATAACTCAGTGAGTCCCCAGTCTTCTGATCCAGGAGACTGTGAGACACAGAGGAAAGTGATCAATGGTGTACAGTGTGCCTAAGGAGAGTCACTAAAAAAAAAATCTCCCAAGCTTTCGCAGAAAGCAGCTTGGTCAAGCAATGGCCATGACTCATCCAGACGGCTGACGCTGACAGAAGAGCTAAGAGGTGCTGTACTTGGTCCCGAGGTAAATCCTGGAGAGACTTATAACTCAATTTGGCCAAAAATATATTTGAGCGCACTCATTTGTAAGATGTTTGTCTGTTTGTCTAATCTGTTAAACTTGTGTGTCTGACCTTGTCTGACCTTGACAGATAGCAAAAAATTGCTTAATACAGGTCTCACCTTAACTTGGT
>NW_004955584.1:1013146-1020145 GCF_000276665.1 Chinchilla lanigera
CTTGCCAGGCAGGCGCTTTTGCCGCTGAGCTAAATCCCCAGCCCCTTTAACTTGGTCTTAAACATGCTATGAAAAAAAAACTTTCAAGAGGTATAAAACAATGCATAGCAATATGCCAGCTACAAAACAATACTCAAATCACTAACACTTTCTGACAGTTGCCAGCTACACTGGTGACTGAATACTGTTATGGACTCATGGGCTGTATAGAGTTAAACTGCCAAATTCAGGGACTTAAGATCCTTAGACTAAAAACCTTGAGTCTAAATGAGTAAGTTCACTCAAAATAAAAAGTGTTCAAGTATAAAAAGGTCTTCTGCAGAGTCATCCAAACACAGCTCCTCCAATTCAACAGAATACATCGCTTACAACTACAAAACAGAAAAGGGCAGATGCGGGAGACCTGCAGAGCACCTGAAGGTGGAGATCAGTCACAGTGGGGCTGGAGCAAGGCCAGGCCTAAAGACAAAGAGCGCCCCAGGCAAGCCACGTAAACAAGCTGCTCCCTTCCAGAAGACACCAGGCAGTCCAGGCAATCCAAACAAACAGGTTGCTAGGCAGGGGGTGTCACATGACACCAACCCACAGAGTGTGCAAATAATGCACTGTGGGGGTTGAGCAGCTCCTTTTCTCCCATCTGGAGAGAGGGCTCCTCCGGACCTCAGCTCTCTGTACTCTAACTCCTGTCCGGGGCTGGGGATTTAGCTCAGCAGCAAAAGCGCCTGCCTGGCAAGCGCAAGGTCGTGAGTTTGGTTCCCGGTACCGGAGAAAAACCAAAAAAAAAAAAAGAAGATGTAATCTAACTCCTGTCTTTATTTCTCCATCCTTCCCAAAATAAACTTCAAGAGCTGGGACAGATGTGACAGTGTAGGGGTACAAATCTGTAATTCCAGCATTCAGGAAGCTGAGGCAGGAGGATGGCAAGTTCTAGGCCAGCCAGGACAATTTAGCAAGAACTCAGCTGGGGGAGCTGGGGATTTAGCTCAGTGGCACAGCGCCTGCCTGGCAAGCGCAAGGTTGTGGGTTCGATTCCCAGTACAGGAAAAAAAAAAAAAAAAAACTCAGCTGGGGATATAGTTTAAATCCCAGTACTTAGAGGAACTCTGCCCAGCAATTGTATGTTCAGCCTCTACTTATGTCACCTTTATGAATCACCGTTACCAAAGATTATTATTTCAAAATATCCTCTGTAACCTCCTCATTTTGCCTTTAAAAACTTCCCTTTGCCTCGATCTGTTTGAATTTGTGCATAGTTTTGTTCCTATTTTGGTTTTGGGTTGTGTTTTTTTGGTTTTTTTTTTTTTTTCTTTTTTTTTTTCCGGTAATGGGAATTGAAATGACCTTGCACTTGCCAGGCAGGCGCTGTGCCACTGAGCTAAATCCCCAGCCCCGGTTTTGGGTTTTCCTTGTTTTGTGTCTTTGAGACAGGCTCTTTCTATGCAGATCAGGCTGGCCTTGAGCTCACTTTGTAGCCCAGGCTGGTCTCGAACTCACAATGATTCTCCTGCCTCAGCTGATCCTCCTGCCTCGACCTCCCAAGTGCTGGGATTACAGGTGCGTGCCACCACGCCCAGCAAGTATGTATAGTTTATTATGGCACCTGTATTCCTGTTGCATTCTTCTGTCATTCCCATGGCAACCCTATTCCTAAATAGCACTGATTTTCTTTTTTTTGGTCTTTTTGAGACAGGGTCTCGCTATGCAGTTTGGGCTGGCCTTGAGCTCACTTTGTAGCCCAGGCTGGCCTCAAACTTGCAACAATCCTCCTGCCTCAGCCTCCCAAGTGCTGGGATTACAGGCATGGGCTGCCACCACGCATGGCTCTGTGCCTTTTTGATTCGTACTTTTTTTTTGGTGCTGGGATTCGAACTCATGACATGCTTGCCAGGCAGGCGCTGTGCTGCTGAGCTACATCCCCGGTAATAACACTGATTCTGCTTCAACTGTAGCTCTTTGTGTCTCTGTGGGTCCAGGAGTCCTATCGGAGACAACCAGGTGACCGGGTTCCTTCTGAAGACACGAGCTGAGCTATGTGAGTGCTCCAGACAAAGGCAAAGTAGGAGCTGGGGCAGCTGCTCGATCCGGACGCTGGTGAGATGTCTCCGTGAAGCCGTGCACGGTCCCACTCTCCACCAGCGTCACTCGGCTTCCCAGCTGTTGGCCGGGCCCCAGGCCCCGCGCTCGCCCCTCACAGTCCGTTATCCAGGCCCTTCTCACGCCTCCCACGGCAGCTGGCACGGCAAGCCCCCTCCTCCTGGCACGGCCCCGCTCACTGTGGCTGGCGCTCAGCATCGGCTCTGTTTCACCCTCACTGGCAGGTCAGCAGCCCTCCCCCCACCGCGCCCTGCGCTGCTGCGGCTGTGTTCGCATCCAGAACCACCCGGCGCACACTCACAGCTCACCCAGCTTCTTGTCCCCAGCACTCAGCACACGGCAGGGCCAGAGAATGACCCTGCAGGATCCCCGAGACCGCCCTCCGTTCGCTGGTTCCCTAGCGTCCTGCGAGATTATCTCAGCAGTGCGTGGCAGTGTGCAGGGTCTGGCCATGAAGGCGCCCTGAAGGCTTTGGGGGGCCAGTCTCACGGGAGCGGGTGCGGGCCTGGTGACCCGAGCGCTCAGTTCGTCTCTCCAGCAGTCAGGCTGAAACCGAGTGGTCCAAAGGCCCCAGTGGGGGGCTGGGGGTTTAGCTCAGCGGCAAAAGCCCCAAAACCCCGCCAGGTGGGGCTCTGACTCTTTGGGAGGGCTCCCAGTCAGGCCCACTGGTGTAATAAACTGCCTCCTAAACCTGCTTGGTGCCGTCTCTTCCCATGTTTGCTCTGTTTTCTGTTACATTGCATTTTATGGCTGAATAATACCCCACTGTGTGGAAACACCACTTTCTGTTTATCCTTTCATAGTTGATGCAGGCTGTTTCTTTTTGGCTAACGCCCTTAGAGATCTGTCCTCTACTCTCTCTGGACTCAAACTTGTGATCCTCCTGCCTCAGCCTCCCACAGTGCTGGGGTCACAGGTGTGCACCACCATACCCAACTCCTATTTTTATCTTGTCCCCTCCCATTTCCTCCCCTCCATGTGCCCTAGCCAGGCTTCCTCTCCCGTGCACACTTCCTGGCCACTGCATTTGTGTCCCTGCGACCTAGAACATACTGTCCAAGTCATTCCATCTGTTCAGTCCTCAGCGGAGATGTCACCTCCTCAGAAAACTGACTTGTTTCCTTTACAGCTGCCTTCCCACACAGTGACGTCACCCCATGAAGGCAGGCACAGCTGTCCTCATCACTGCAGTGTCATCTGGCGGGTGCTGGCCACCTGGGTGCTCAGTCTATACCTATGGCAGGAAGAAACAACCTGGACATCCCAGCTGCTGGCAGCCTGCGGGTCATGGCCTGGGAAACTACAGGCAACACGGCTGCAGGCCGGGCCAGTGAGCATCACCAGGAAGTGTACAACCTCACACAAGGCCTGAGCCCCACCTGAGTCCTGCCTCCTGCTGTGTCTCCCACTCAGCACTCAGGAGGCTGAGGCAGAAGGATCACAAATTTGAGACCAGCCTTGGCTTCATAGTAAGTTCAAGGTCAACCTGAACTACATAGTGAGGCCCTGTCAAAAAACAATCAAAAACCAAAACAACCAAGGTACAGTGGCCCACACCTGTAATCTCAGCATTCAGAAGGCTGAAGCAGGAGGATCACCTCGAATTCAAGCTGAGCCTGAGCTACATAATGACTTCAAGGCCAGCCTGAGCTACACAGTGAGACCCTGCCCCAAACAAGCAAGCAAGCAAACAGAAAACATGTACCTGAGCAGCTCAGCAATGTAGTGAAACCCTATCGCAAAGTAAAAAGTAGGAAAAAGAGCTGGGGAGGGAGCTCAGTGTGAAGGCCTTACATTCAGTCCCCAGTATCACCCCCCAAAAAAGAGCTTCGTGAACATCTAGAAAGACTGGAACCCTCATCTACAGCTGATAGGAATGAAAAATGGTACCGTTGCTTTAGAAAATATCCTGGGGGTGCTGGGAATTTGGCTCAGCAGCACAGTGCCTGCCCGGCAAGCACAAGGTCATGAGTTTGATTCCCAGTACCAGAAGAACAAATAAAAATAAAATTTAAAAAAATAAAAAATATCCTGGGAGTAGTAATGCCCCATCACATGCATTACCTGGAAATGTCTGTGGTGTGTTTGAGTGTCACACGGCCAGGGGAGGGGGCTCGCTGGTCTCCTGGGGTGTGAACAGGGTGCTGAAGTCCTGCAGCAGGAGGAATTCCTCAAAGGGAGATGCTGTTCCCCTCCGAATTCAGCAGCTGCTTCTACAGATGAGACTGGATTCTGAGAATTAATTAATAGTGAACTAGAGGGCATGGCCATTTTAATGGTCTTATATTGCCAAATTGTTTGCCACAAATAATTAATTTAGTTAATTGCCCCCACTAGTGAATGGAAGTGACTTTTCACCAGCTCAACTAGCATTCATTGCTGCCACGTCTCCCAGGGTTTAGAAAGCTTGTGAGAGGCAACCTTATGTGGAGAAAAGACGATGAGACATCACAGACCTGAGTTCAAGCCCCAGCACTGCACTAATTGACCAAATCACCCCACGAACTCATTTTCTCCAGCTTTTAAAGTGGGAACAGAGGTTGGGGGTACAGCTCAGCGGCACCAGTGCCTGCCTGGCAAGTGCAAGGTCCTGAGTTCAATTCCCAGTACCAAAACAAACTAAATTAAAATGGGAACAGTAAAAAAAAAAAAATGGGAACGGTAACATTGACAAAGGGGTGCCACAGGCTGAATGTGTTAACAGAGCAAAAGGGTAGCGTGGCCTAAAAATAAATACAAAGTTCTGGGGGTGTAGCTCAGTGGCAGAGGGCTTGTTTAGCATGGATTCAACCCAAATACTAAAAAAAAAGTACTTGTCCTCTGTCTTTTTTTTTTTTTTTTTTTTTTTTTTTTGTGGTTTTTCTCCGGTACCGGGAACCGAACTCACGACCTTGCGCTTGCCAGGCAGGCGCTTTTGCCGCTGAGCTAAATCCCCAGCCCCTGTCCTCTGTCTTTTGATTATAGCATACCCGCAAGTACAAAGTGATAGCTCATTATAGTATTTTATTTTTTGAACCCAGGGCCTTCACACTGAGTTACATCCCCAACACTTTTAAAAAGTTTTATTTTGAGACAGAGTCTCACTAAGTTGCTAAGTTTCCCAGGCAAGACTCAAGCTTTTGATCCTCCTGCCTCAGCCTCCCAGAATTCTGAGATCATAGGTGTATATTCCCACTCCAGGGTTCATTGCAGTTTTGATTTGCATGTCCCTGGTAGCTAATGACGTTGAGCATCTCTTCATGTGCTTATTGGCACTTTATATAACTTCTTCAAAGAAATGTCTGCACAAGTCTTTTGCTCACTTTTAAATGGGATTCTTTGTCTTTTTATTACAAAACCATCCGGGCTATAGGTCCCTTATCAGATAAATGATTGGCAACTATGTTCTCCCATTCCATGGGCTGCCTATTCACTTTCTTAGTCATGGCCTTTCAATCACAAAAATTTCATAATTTTAATGAATTCCAGTTCATTCTATCTTTTGTCATTGTGCTTTTGATATATCTAAGAAGACTCTGCATTATTTTTTCAGTGTGCATGGGACTGTAACCAAAATTAACCACATGTAGGTCACAAACCAAGCCTCAGCAAATTTCAGAGGGTTAAAATCTGACCACAGTTTCTGACTACAACAAATTTAACCTAGAAATCAGTAATACGAAAAAAACTAGAAAACTCTCCCCTGTTTAGAAATGAAGCAGCAGCCTTAAACAGCCCATAGGTTAGGAGGAAACCAGAGAAGAAATTCGAAAATATTCTGAACTAAATGATAATGAAGATTGAATATATCAAACTTGTTATGCACAGCTAAAGCAATGTTTAGAGGGAAATGTACAGCCTTAAATGCGTGCAGTAGGAAAGAGGAAAGGCTAGCAGTCAGCTACGAGTGTTCTTCTCAGACGGTACAAAGATTAGCAAATAAAGTGCAGGGACGATAGCGGAGCCACCTGGGGAGCACACGTGAGCGACGGGAGGAGAGCCGCGCTCGAGCGAGGCACACCGGCTAGCCACGTCTGCCTGCTTTGGCAGTTCAGCTTCCCGCCAGCCCGTCCCAGCTTTGACACTGAGCAAACCCTCCCCTCTGTGTCGGTCTTCACACCCATAACACGGAAGGGAAATGTCTGCCTCCTGCTTTGGCTCAGGTAAATGGCCAGCATGGGTGGGTGCTGCCCGACCACTGGTCGTCATGGCTCTGCGAGAGGAGCTGCGTCTCACAGGTTCTGAGCCCGTGTCGGCCTTTCTCTGTGGGCATGAGGCCGAGGCACCCGTTCCAGGTGGTGACTGAGGCCTAACGTTTCTGAGGACCCCAGCCCATGGCTGTCCCCAAGCGTCCCCTGAGTGATCCGGGGTGAGGGGGAGACGCAGGGCGGAGAGCTGATGGTCAGGGTCACACACGGGGCCTGAAGCGGGAGCGGGAGCACAGCGAGCACACAGCAACCCCAGCGCACGGCCCAGACCGCGCCCCGTGAAAAGACCGGGGCAGCCGCTGAGTTTCTCTGAAATCGTCCATGCGGCTTTTGGACAAAGACAGGGAAAGCTGAGGGCAGAGGAGCAGAAACCACACCTGAGGTAGGCATGCAGCTGCAGAAAGCCAGCGGAGAAAAACAAGCAGAAAAGCATTACAAGGGTCACAGGCTCAGTCTACAGATTACACATACATGGGGCTGGAACCCAGAACCTTCTGCAGTGTGGCCGGCCTTGCACAGCCCCTATGGGGACACACTGGGAGGGTCCGTCTGCCGGAGCCTTCGCCAGCTCCTCAGCCTTGCCGGTCCACCACAGAGCCAGCCAGGGAAAGGCTTTACAGGACCTTTAGGGCTGGGGATTTAGCTCAGCGGCAAAAGCGCCTGCCTGGCAAGCGCAAGGTCGTGAGTTCGGTTCCCGGTACCGCAGAAAAACCAAAAA
>NW_004955584.1:1020245-1025917 GCF_000276665.1 Chinchilla lanigera
AAAAACAAAAAAAAAAAAAAAAAAAAAAAAAAAAAGAACTTTTACACTAGGCCCCATCTCCAAACCTTTTTACTTTTTCTTTTTTCTTTTAGCATTATGAAACCCTACATTTATTTATTTTGTTTTCATTTTATTTTTGAGACAGGATCTCACTATGGAGTTCAGGCTGACCTTGAACTCACTTTGTAGTCCACACTGGCCTCAAACTCAAAGTGATCCTCCTGCCTCAGCCTCCCGAGTGCTGGGAGAGACCAGCCCTTTTTCCTTTTTTTTTTTTTTTTTTTTTACTATTACTATGTTTTTGTAGTATATAATGATTATGTTCATCATAGGGACTGGTACATGTGCACAATGCATTTCAATCCTTTATTTACCCCCTCCCCTCCACACCCCTTTTATTTTTCCAGTATCAAGTCATTTATTCATTTATTTATAATTAAAGTTAATTATCACATATACAGATTGAAAACCAGACTAATAGGCCAAAAATCATTTAAAAATTGTCCTAAATCAAGATACACTTTTAGAGACATTGCCCACACCAGATTAAAATATAGTAAGTCCCGGTTTACTTAAGGAACGTGTGCGTTGGGAGTTGCGCAGATACTGTAAGACTCACTTGTCGGACACACGAGCGAAGCCGACTTACCCACGGTCTCCCTGAACAGAGCTCTACCGTAAATCAGGGAAGACTTTTATCTTTCTTTCTCCCTATTATCCGTCTTTTATTTCATACTTTGTACATATTGAGATTTTCATATGAGAGAAACCATGCAATACCTGAGCTTATGTGTCGGAGTCACTTCAGTTAACATTATGTCTCTTAGGGGCTGGGGATTTAGCTCAGCAGCACAGCGCCTGCCTGGCAAGCGCGAGGTCATGAGTTCGATTCCCAGCACCGGGAAAAAAACAAAAAAACAACAAAAACGTTATGTCTCTTGTTTTGAGGCAGGGTCTTGCTAAGTTGCCCGGTGGGGTTTAAACTTCTGATCCTCCTGCCTTAGCTTCCCAGAGTGCTGGGAGTTCTGGCATGCACCACCATGCCTTGCTAGTCCTTTTTTTTTTTTTTAAGAGAGAATCTCAGACTCCTGGACTCAAGTGACCCTCGCCTCAGCCTCCCAGTGGTCACCATATTTTTACAAAAGGAAAAGTCCATTAAGAAAATGCTCATTTGAAAGCACCCATGTCATAAGAGCCTTGCGGAACAGAATCACGAGAAACTGATGAGACCTTGAGTGTACTCAGATATGCCACTTTATTCTTTATGAGGATAGCAGAGAAAATGAAATAATGAGGACCTGGGTGTAGTGCAGTGATAGAGCGCTCACCTAGGAAGCACAAGGCCCTGGGTTTCACCACAGAAAAGAAAAAGAGCGTCTGGAAGCTTAAATTCGGCAAAAGATGTAAAACTTACAGATTCAGAAAGCTCAATAAATCCAAAAACAGCATAATCTCAACTCCATGCCCAGACACCTGCTGACATCACGACCTAGTGAAAACTAAAAACAAAATTTTAAACCTTAAAAAGTAGCCCAAGAGAAATAATGCATTACATTAAATGGACAAAATTTTTAAAAAGTGGACAAAATACAAGAGCATAGGTTTCTTATTAGAAACCATGGATTGAAAAAAAATATATGGATGCAAGAAAGCAAAGAAAGCCAGGCGTGGTGGTATACGCCTGTAATCACAGCACTCGGGAGGCTGAAGCAGGAGGAACATTGCGAGTTTGAGGCCAGCCTGGGCTAAAAAGTGAGCTCAGGGCCAACCTGAGCTGCATAGGGAGACCCTGCCTCAAAAAGACAAAAGAAAAAAAAAAAGTAAAATATTCTTCAAGGCAGGTATGGTAGCACATGCCTGTAATCGTGGCACTGAGGAGGCTGAGGCAGGAGGAACACCGCAAGTTCGAGGCCACCCTGGGCTACATTGTAAGTTCAAGACCAGCCTGAAATCCATGATGAGAACCTGTCTCAAAAAAGCAAAACAAAAACCAAAACCAAAAGAAAAAAGAAAAAAAAATTGAGAAAGATATACAGTATAAGAGAAAACCCAATGAAAGAATACTGAGATTGCTATGTTAACATCATACCAAGAAGACTACAGAATAAAGGACATAACCAGCAATAAAGAGGGACGTTATAAAACAGGCATGGTGGCACACCTGTGATCCCAGCCCTTAGGGGGCTGAGGCAGGAGGATTGCAAGTTTAAGCCCAGCCTAAGCAACTCAGTGAGACCATGTCTTAAAATGTAGCTCAATGTGAAAGCCCTGGGTTCCACCCCTAGTAATACACCAAAAATAAATAAAAATTGATAGAGATGAAGAAATAACAGAAAAAAATCTCAATTACAGTTTGAGACTTCACCTCTCAGTAAGGATATAGCACCACCTCAGCTAACTGATGTAACCGAAATTATAGTTTACTCCACCCAACAACAGAAGACAAATTTTTTTTCAAGTGCCCAGGGAATAGTCAACAAAAAAGACTGTATTCTGAGTCAGAAAACAAACATTAACCAATGTAAAAGGATTTACATAATTCAGAGCATGTTCTAAGACTATGGTAGATTCAAATTAACAGAAAGATAGGAAAATCCTCAAGTACTTAGAAATTAAAGACATACCTAATAAGTGCTTAGGTTATTTGTAGCAGGAAAATGCTTCAGAGGGAAAGAAGAAAAATTATGAAATAAAAAATCTGAGCCTTCACTTCCACTAGCAAATGAAACCTAAAACATTCAGCCAGGTACAGCGGTGCATGCCTGTACTCCCAGCACTTTGGGAAGCTGAGGCAAGAGTATTACAGGCTTTGAGACCCTGTCTCAAAAAGCGGGTGGAGCCAGGCGTGATAGTACATGCCTGTAATCCCAGCACTGGGGAGGCTGAGGCAGGAAAATCACTGCAAGTTTGAGGCCAGCCTGGGCTACAAAGTCAGCTCAAGGCCAGCCTGAACTGCATAGTAAGACCCTATCTCAAAAAGACAGAGGGGGGGGGGCTAGAGACATAGCTCCTTGGTAGAGTGCCTAGATCTCCAGTCCCACACACACACTCAGAAGGCAAGAACAGTGATGGCACAGGAAACCAAAAACCAGTAAAACTATGACACCAAAAACTGGTTCTTTGGAAAGACAAACACTGCTAAACCTCTGGCCACACTGTTGTTTTAAAAGTGAGAAGGAAAGTCAGGCATGGTGCCGGAGGCTTTTAATCCCAGTACTTGGGAGGCTGAGGCAGAAGGATTGCCTCACGTTCTAGGCCAGATAGACTACATAGTGAGTTCAAGGCCAGCCTGAACTACATAGCAAGACCTTGTCCCACATATAAAGTGAGAAGGAACAAATTATACCTTAAGCATCCAAAACTTTGAAATCTGAAGTGCTCCAAAATCTGTGACTTTCTGACCACCAGTATGATGCTACTAATGGAAAATTCCACTAGCCACCCACGATGGGTTACAATCAAAATGCAGGGCCCTAAAAATACCGCGTAAAGCCAGCTCTGGGCTGTGTTTACAGGGCTCACGGGAAGCATCAATGAATTCCACGTTCAGACTTAGTCCCCTCCCTCATACCTCACTATACATCTGTGAAGCTGAAAGCCAGGACCCCAAGCATCCTGGGTAAGGGAGGCTCAGCCTGTATCAAGAATGAAACAGACTGTCACACGCCAGACTGCCGAGGCCTTGCAGGGCCAGTTCCTCCACGGACTGGCGGCGGGGATCCGAAGGCAGGGACCGCATAGGATGGGCGTGCGGCCTCTCTGCTCTGTATTAATCGTAGCTTTCCAGACACTTGCTGCGCTACCGGTAAAGGATGGCTGGGGACCTGAAAGATCGGAACTGACAGCAGTTAAGGAGTCAGAGCCCAGGATGAAAGGCACCCCTTGGGGTTGAAAGGGGAAGTAGAAGCCACCGCGGAGATTGCCTCCTGCGTGGCTATGCTCACCCACCAGATCCGGAGGGGAGCGCTGCGCGGGCCTCGGTGCGTGGGAGAGCATTAGGCGAACCCTGTGTGTGCTGGGCCGGCTCTAGGTGGAGATACTGTAAATGTGGGTCCTGTTGTCCAGCAGACAAGGGAACAATTCTGTGAAAAATTACACCTAATCAAGAACACGAAGTGACTGATCTCTCCGCGTCCTTGGCTGGATGGTCAGTCAGCCACGTCGGAATCTGTAACCAAAACAGAAATTTCGTTGTATCAAAGCAGAAACTGCTTAACCTGCCCAATTTCACATGTAATTGCAAAAGTACATAACAGAGCAGAACGCATTTCTGTGTGTCAGGGGGCCTTGCTCCCCTGCCCTCCAGAAGGGCCTCTGCTGTCGGTGCTGCTCGTCTCCTCGCTCAGGTCTCTCCGGCCGGCAGGAATCTCCTGCACCTGCCGCGGCAACCGACCCCACAGATACTAAGATGGTAGTAAACACTATGAAAACCAACAACCTAGACGAAATGTATGGTCTCCTTCAAGCCAGAAATTACTAAAATTAACCACAGGAGAAATGGGTAACCTAAACGAGCCTATATCACTTAAAAAGCTGAATTTATAGTTTTTCTTTTGAGTCCAGGGAATCGAACTCATGATCTCAGGCTTGCCAGGCAAGCGCTCATGCCGCTGAGCTGCATTCCCGGCCCTTGACCTTTTCATTTAAAATGCAGAGGTTTTTCTTCATTTTTGAGATGCCGGGATGGAGCCCTGGGCCCTGCACCTGCTAAGCATGCACTCTACTACTGATCTACATCCTAGGCGCAACACTCTGAAAAGTGAAACCACAGGCCCTGGAAAATTAAATCAGAAGTAAAGAGAAGAGGGGCTGGGGATTTAGCTCAGCGGCAAAGCGCCTGCCTGGCAAGCCCAAGGTCGTGAGTTCGGTTCCCAGCACCGGAGAAAAACAAACAAACAAACAAACAAAAAGAAGTAAAGAGAAGAAAGGGAACAATGATTGATACCGACAGAGACCTACAGAACAGAGAACAGGCAAGCGGGGGCGGGATGAACAAGCCAAACCCCGTGCTTGGAACAGATTTAGAAGCTGATCGCATCGAGGAGGGAAATCCTAGAAGCACCCATCAGAAGGGCGCCGTCAGCACAGACTTGGAAGACATTAAGCAGATACAGGAATATTAGCGGGGCGTGGGGCCGTGTCTGTAATCCCCGCGCTCTGCGAGGCAGCGCAGGGAACTCCCGCCAGCCTGGGCGCCTTAGCGACTCACTGAGACACGGTGTCATGGAACGGGAGTGGGATGGAATGGAATGGAATTAAACAAAACGGGCCGGGGATGCAGCTCAGCGTGAAGGCCCTGGGCTCGAGCAGTCCCCGGCTTCCCTGAGAAACCCTTGGCGGTGTCAGCGCCGCGGGGCTGGGCGGACGGCGGAGGCGCAGGCTGCGGGAGGAGAGCGGACGGGGCCGTCCGCGGCCGGGCCGGAAAAGCGGGTGCGCGGTCTGCGGCCGGAACCCGGGGCTGCGTCCCCAGCTCTCCCTACTCTCAGTTTCCAGACGAGGTCTCGGCACGTTGCCCAGGCTGGGCTCCAAGCTGCGAGCCTCCTGCCTCAGCCTCCCGAAGCCCGGCGGCCCGCCGCTCACCGTCCACGCGCAGCTCCCGGCGCGGAGCCCACGGAGGGCTGCGCGGGGCCCGCGTAGGCGCGGCTGTACTTGGCCGAGTCCGCCACGGAGAC
>NW_004955584.1:1026092-1028623 GCF_000276665.1 Chinchilla lanigera
GGAGCAGGGCCGGAGGCCGAGGCAGGGGGTCGCCGGTTCCTGCCCGCCCCGGCTCACCGTCGCTGCGCGCCAGCTCCACGGGCAGGCGGTTCGCCGACCAGGCAGCGCCTGCCCCGAACGGCCGGTAGCGGCAGGTGTGCGGGCCGCTGTCGCCCTCGGTCCCGTCCAGCTCGAAGAAGACGCGGTCGGGGCTGGTGGTGGCCATGGGCACCCGCAGGGCCTCCCCGCGCCGCCGCAGCTGGAAGCCCGCCACGGGCAGGGACACCCACGGCACGTGGTCCTGAGAGACCACGGCACGCGCTGGGGCCCGAGCCCTCGACCCTCTCTGGACAGACACTCCTCGTAGGACCCATATTTCCGGCCTCTCCCTGAGCCCGGCCCACACACCCCAGGCCAGGCCCCGGCGGTCAGCGATGGGGCTGCCACAGCCGGGGCTCTTCCCAGCCCGACCCTCTGCTCCTGTCGCGGCTGCCTCTGTCTGCCATCGCACCGTCAGCTCGCTGGGACCATCGCTGCACCCACAAGAAGTGTGCGAGACGGCAGACATCCGTGTTTTGGGAACTTCACATTTTGGGGAAATTTGTAAGTAGCACAGACATTCGACGCCCTGGTGCAGACCTGTGGGCCCAGGGAGGGCCCCGTTTTCCCTCAGGGCCATGGCAGTTGCGTGCGTGGCGGCTGCCTCTCCACCAGGACCTTGCTGAGGTACTCCGGGTACAAGGGCTTTACAAGAATACAAGAAACCCATGTACGACTGCACAGTGCAGGCAGGATGGGCGGCCTGGCCAGCTGTGCTACTTGCATTTTCTGCATGTTTGTTGTTTTGACTCTTTGAAAACCCACCTGAGCTGGAGTAGTGGCATGTGCCGGTGGTCCCAGCACTCAGGAGCCTGAGGCAGGAGACTGCTTGACCAGGAGCCCGAGGACGCGTCCTGAAAAGAGCAACAAGCCTGGGGTGTGCTTGAGATCTGGCCCTTACACCCAGAACACACATTCTTCTGCGTCAGTCCTCCGGGCCACCTTCACAAGACCCAGCACGTGGGTGGGGTCAGCAACACTAAGGGTGTGCACACAGCTGTGGGTCCCAGAGTCCCTGATCCACCCAGCAAGGAGCCGTGGAAGGCCCCTCCCATGCAAGCCCTGCTCCCCCGCATTCCGCTGCCCCAGTGGCCACTCCCGTCCCTCCCCTGCCCCAGGACACTAGTCAACGCCCACAGGCTCTGTGGAGCAACACAGGCTGGGGCCGCAGGGCTCCACGCCAGGTTTCCTCTGCTTCCCCTGCACGGAGTGGGGGTGCAGGCACTGTGGGCACACAGTGAGATGGGTTTTCTTTGCTTCGGTGGCAGAACTGAGGATTGAACCCAAGACCTCTGCATGAGAAACATCCCCACCCTTTCCTTTATATTTTGAGATGGGTCTCCCTAAGTTGCCCGGGCTTGGCTTAAACTTGTGATCCTCCTGCCCCCTCACCCTCCTGGAGCATGAGGGTTACAGGCATGCGCCACCACACCCCGCTCCACAAAGTGAGGGTTAATGAGCAGGGCTGGCATTTTGGATGTTACCTTCAGGAGAAGTTGGGGTGGTCAGGCCAGGTTCCAGGTCAGGGGCAGGAGCTGGGGCTGGCAGCCTCTCCTGTGGGCACTGGAGTCTCCAGAGTCCTTGTTTTGCCTCTAAGACAAACCCTGCAGGAGGCGAGCTGCAGAGCTTTCTGGAAGCCAGCAGGAGCAGAGACACCACCAGGCTGGGGTCCCCAAATGGGGGAGAGAACCTGGAGCTCCAGGGAGGGCTCCAGCCCCTCCGCTAAGAGCAGGGCTGCAGCTCAGACTGCTTTCCTGTTGCTACCGAGTTCCAGCTGCAAGCCAGGGTCCTGCTCTCTCATACACCAGGCCACAGTGCCCTGTTCTGATGCCCCAGTCAGCACGATAAGGAAAGAACAGTGCCCTGGGCCAGGGCCCAGCACAACCTCCAGACCCTGCAGGACCCCAACCTGACACTCCCCTAGGGTGGAGAAGACTTCAGGGACATTCTGACCACCAGGACAGCCACCGATCTCCATGCTATCCGTGGAGAGACCAGGGATGGGTGGCACGGGATAGAGGTACCCAGGGATGGCTCCACCCAGGGATGGAGTGGGTAGGTCCCACAACAAAGATACATTCTTAGTAAGGCTTGGTGGTAGCACATACTTATAATTTCAGCCGCTAGGAGACTGAAGCAGGAGGATCACCACAAGTTTGAGGCCAAACTAAGACACATAGCAAGACCTGGTCTTGCGGAGGACTTTCTATAGATTACCAAGCGATATGATTGTTTGATTCTGGAGGAAGTCTAGCAAAAGCATTAGTGTAAAAGGAAATAATAGCACTGGGGCTGGGGATTTAGCTCAGCAGCAAAAGCGCCTGCCTGGCAAGCACAAGGTCGTGAGTTCGGTTCCTGGTACCGGAGAAAAACCAAAAAAAAAAAAAAAATAAAATAAAAAAGAAATTTACCAGGTCTTAACGTGAAATGCATGTATTTGGCAGTTTTGTCAG
>NW_004955584.1:1028723-1036210 GCF_000276665.1 Chinchilla lanigera
AAAAAAAAAAAAAAAAAAAGGAAATAATAGCAGGACCTGTGTCCCTGGGGAAAGCCACTGGGACAACACTAGATGCTTTGCTGAGATATGCCCGAAGGAGGAATGATAACAGGATGGCTAAGTCAAGTCTCATTCCTGTGATAACTGAGTTGTATTGTCTTTGCTAATCCTATTAATGATTCCCCCCACTTGCCCTGTTGCTGCTATTTGTTTGTATCGCAATAAAAGGCTGAAGATTGTAATGGGGGCTCAGTCTGAGAGGCTGCAAACTGCCTGGTCCCATAACTTTCTCTCTCATGTTTTTCTTTTCATCAGCAGCACCCCATTCTCAGAACCTGTCACCCCAGACAGAAACTGACTTTACACCAACACTGTCTCACAAAAAAAAAAAAAAAAAAAAAGAGAAAGAGAGAGAGAAGAAAAAACACACAATCCAGAATGTGTGTGACTGGGCAATGGTTCTTTGCAGATGTAGACATCTTGACAGTAGATCATCCTGAATATTCCAAGTGGACCCTAAATCCAAGACAACCTTTTTTGAGGCCCTTTTTTGGGAAGGAGGTTTGCCTTGTAGTCCAAGCTGAATTCAAACTTGCTGTGTAGCTGAGGCTGGCTTCAAAGGTGTGATCCTCCTGCCTCAGCTCCCAAGTGCTGGGGTTACACTATGTACAACCATGCCTGGCTTCAAGAAGTGTCCTTGTGAGATGTAGGCAGAGCATTCTGACGCAAAGAAGAGGAAGACATGTGACATTGGAGGCCAGCCTGGAAAGATGCACCCACATTCCAAGGAAAACCTGGAACCACCACAGCTGAGAGGCAGATTCTGACCCTGAGACTTCAGTTGTACACAGTACAGCCAACAACTCGTCCCCTCACACACACTACTTCACTTTAAAACAGGGTCTCCCTAAGTGTTAAGTTGCCTAGACTAGACTTAAACTTTTTTTCTGTTTTTTTTTTTGTTGTTGTTTTGTTTTGGTGGGGGTTGTGTGTTTTGAGACACGGCCTCGATGTGTAGTTGACTGGTCTTGAACTCAGTATGTCGTCCAGACTGGCCTTGAACTTTCGGTGATCCTCCTGCCTCAGCCTCCCAGGCTGCTGGAATTACAGGTGTGTGCCACCAGTCCCAACTCTAGACCTATGAAAATAAATTTCTGTTGTTTTAAGCCATCCAGCTTGTGGTCATTGATAGGTAATGACAGTGAGACCAAGGCCGTGGGAAAGATCGGACTTACCCATCTACCTACAGGCGGGCTGAGCAGAGTGGTATCAGCAAACACCTGAAGGGAACCGGAGTATATATATAGGGTTTTTGGATTAGAGTCAGACTTTCAGAGTCCGATGAAGTGTTTGAGGTCAAAACTGCACGGACACTCCGCATAGGTGTGCGGACAGAACTGGCGCCAGGACTTCAGGTCTGGTCCCAAATTTCCTTAAGGTCCTCCTCGTCTGCCGAGGGCAGGCTGCTGTCAGTACGGGGGAGTCTGCGGTTTCCAGAGGGCAGCGCAGGTCTCCCTCGGTCTCCAGCCTCAGGAACGCAGAGGCTGGTCCGGCACCGTGGACACAGCATGGGGGTAGGGGCTCGCCCAGCCGCGGGCGAGGGGACCGCGGCGGACGGCTTAGCGCCCGCACCGCAATCCCGAGGCCCGGCGTCGCGGGAAGCGCTCCGCCTCCACCAGCCAGAGGAGGCCTTGCGCCGGGGGCGGCGGCGAGGGGGCGGCGGCGAGGCGCGCGTGCGCAGCGGCTCCTCTCGCGTCCGCGTGCCCTGCCTAGGGCGGTGCCTCCGCCCGCCTGCTGCAGCACGGGGCCCGAGGGTGCGGCGCAGGGCAGGGCGCACAGCACCATCGCGGTGCAGGGCAGAGGGGGCAACGCCAGAGCTGCAGTGGGACTGAGGCAAAGGGCAACCGCGAGGGGAGGGACCTCAGCTGCCGCCATGAGCCCTCACACAGCGAGAGCCCTCCCCTCGCGGGCTTCCGTACCACGCCCAGATTGGGCACTGTGGGCGCCGGAACCAATGGTTTGAGAGCCCAGACCCGCCCGGACCCGCGTGTGGACCGGAAGTGTGCTACCCCACGCCTCTCCCTGAGACCGTGCGCCTGGGTGGACAGGGGACGCCCTGGGGGTCCCCGCCTAGAAGGCTGAGGTGTCCAATCCATGCAGAACGTCACTTCCCATGCGCAGCGCGAAGCCTTCCTCCCACGCTTCTAGGTCACAGTGGCGCTGTGGACTGGGCATTGCCCTTAAAGCCAGCGAGAGTCGCGCTGCGCCCTCTGGGAAATGTAATTCAACTGCATCTTCTCCCAAGCCGATTGGAAAGCCCGGGAAAAACTTCCAGCTGTCTTGACAACAGTGAGAGGCGCGCGAGCGTGCATCATTGTCAAGGAGATGGCCTGGGGAAGGGCTTGCTGTCTCCGTCACCTCTGCCAAGCGGGCGATTGGTCAGAAGGACGATTGACAGGACATGTGCCCAGTTAGATTTCTAAGGCGCATGGAACCGGCCCACCATTCCCAGCCTTACTCCACTAGATGGCGCATGCCTTTTAAATCCAGCACCCTGAGAGGTTAAAACCAAGCATGACAAATTCGATCCTAGCCTGGACAATGTAGGGATTTAGCAAGGACCTGACCCAAAGTAAAAAAATAAAAGAGCTGACATGTAGCTAAGTTCGAGGACATAGGGTTTAGTTCCCAGTACCATTAGAAAAAAAAAACGAACTTTTTCTTTCCTTTTATTGGAGGGAAGACATGTTGAGGACCCAACTTCAGGGTTCTACTACTGAGCCACATTTCCAGCACTACCTCAAGAATCTTGAAAACTATAAAAAGGGGAGACATAGACAAAACAAGGAATTTCAGCAAGAGCTAAAGGCAACCAGCTCAGTTGGTGAGGTGGTTGGAGATCACCTTGCTTTCCCTTAACTTGGGCCCTTCTCTCACACTTAGTCCAGACTCACTTTTGAATGTAACCTCTTACCTACCAGATAATATGCATCCACCTGGGGTTTGGAGATACACATCTGTAATCCCAGCTTCCTGGAAGGCTGAGACAGGAGGGTTTTGAATTTCAGGTCACTCTGGGCAACTCAGTGACTTAGTGAGACCCTGTTTCAAAAGTAAAAAATAAAAAGGGTTCAAGAGGTGGTTCAGTGGTACAGCATCCCTGATGTCAGTCACCAGTACTACTGTACACACGCTGAGACACACAATGTGTGTTGGTTTCTGCCACATTTATGGCAATTTGTTATAGCAGCAAACAAGAAGCTAATACAGTCCCTAGGAGGCTCCGAGTTGGAAGGACTGACACTTTTTTATCCATGGTCCTTTTCTTTTGTGCGGAGCAAGGCAGGCCTCTCACCCAGACCCTCTGCCTTCAATATCACACACTTCAAGTGGTCCTTACTGCACTTATGTGATTCTGGTTTTATGTTATGAGTTGTGCTATTAAGTTTTCCTATCGGAGCCAGGTGTGGTGGCACACGCCTGTAATCCCAGCACTTGGGAGGCTGAGGCAGGAGGATCTTTTCAAGTTCAAGACCAGCCTCAGCTACAAAGTAAGCTCACAGCCAGACTGAACTGCACAGTGAGACCCTGTCTCAAAAAGACCAAAAAAAAAAAAAAAAAACCACAAAGTTTTCCTATCAATAGACAGATCTAAGTAAAAACAAGTGAGTTGATGTAAGTCAGTTGTTCTGAGCTTGGTGACACTTTGCAAACTCAGGAGGTATTTTGGGTTTTCACAGCTAGAGATGGGGCTCAAGGCCAGGGATGCTGTCTTACTTTCTCCTTGCTGAAAAACAATACCCAGACACCCACAGCTGTAAGGAGAGGTTTACTTTGGCTCACAGTTGGCAAAGGTTTCTGTCCATAGGCAGCTGCTCCAGGGCAGGGCAGCATGGCCCAGGGGTATGGCAGAGGAGGCTTGCTCATGCATGGCAGCAGGAAGCAGAGAATGATCAAGGGAGGAGGAAGGAGATACCTTTCCAGGCCACGTCCCCAGTGACCACCTCCCAACAGGGTTCATCTCCCAACACCACACCTAGCTATAAACCCATCCGTGAACTAATCCACCCCCATGATCTAATCTCCGGCCTGACCCCCAGCTGTGAGTGCAGGAGGCTTTGGCTGACAGCGAGGCACGAACTTAACAGATGCTGTTAATCGTCCTGCAATGCACAGGACACAAGGGCAGTAGACAAGATCCTGCTTCCCCCTTTCTGTGCCTCCCCAGACAGGTTATTTCACCTCTCCAGGCGTCCATGAATATGCAGATGAGATGTCTACCTTGTAAGTTTGCTCTGAAAAATAAATGATCAGACTCCTAAACATCCCTAAATGTCCTCATGGATTCAGGGAGGGCCCTACCCGAGGATGACTAACCAGGAGGTGGCCAGGGAATGAGGTGGGAGGGAGGCGTGGCATCCTAAATTTTCACTCTGAGCTTGTCATGAAGTCTCCCTAAGAAAGTGACAAGGGGGCTGGGGATTTAGCTCAGCAGCACAGCGCCTGCCTGGCGAGTGCAAGGTCGTGAGTTCAATTCCTGGTACCAGAAGAAAACAAAAGAAAGTGACAAGGAAGTAAAGGCCAAAGATGGCAGAGGGTACTTTTGGAGTATTTAGGGTACATTAGTTTCTTGTGGCTGTTGTAATACAATACCACAAACTTGATGGCTTAAAATAACAGTTTATTCTCTCAGAGAAAGTCAGAAGTTCCAAGTGTTGGAGGCCTAGGGAAGTATCCTTCCTTTCTTCTTCCAGCTTGGGGTGGTCTAGGCATTCATTCCTCAGCTTGTGGCTACAGGCTCCAACCTTTTCCTCTGGAATCACACAGCCTAGCCCTCTCCTTTTTTTTTTTTTTTTTCTTTTTTTGGTGGTACTGGGCATTGAACCCAGGGCTTTCACACTGAGTTACACCCCACCCCACCTTTTTTTTTGAGACAGGGTCTCACTAAGTTGTCTAGGTGGGATTTAAACTTATGAGCCTACTGGGCCTGGTGACGCACACCTATGATCCCAACACAGGTGGCTGAGGCAGGAGGATTGTTGTAAATTCAAGGCCAGCCTGGACTACATAGTGAATTTAGGGACAGCCTGAACTACAGAGCAAGACCTTGTCTCAAAAAGACAAAAAAAAATTTTACAAAAAAATTGTGATCTTGGGGCTGGGGATTTAGCTCAGTGGCACAGCACCTGCCCGGCAAGCGCGACATTGTGAGTTTGATTCCCGGTACGGCAAAAAAAAAAACCAAAATAAAACAAAAACAAAATTGTGATCTTGCCTCAGCCTCCCAGAGTGCTGGGATAATGGGCATGTGCCACTACACCTGGCTCTACTTTCTCTTTTTTTTTGGTTTTTTTGAGACAGGGTCTCACTATGCAGTTCAGGCTGGCCTTGAGCTCACTTTGTAGCCCAGGCTGGGCTCGAACTCGAAATGATCCTCCTGCCTCAGCCTCCCGAGTACTGGGATTACAGGTGTGCGCCACCATGCCCAGCCTGGCTCTACTTTCTCTTAAAGAACACTTGTTTTTGGATTTAAGGCCCTCCCTGGTAATCCAGAATAATCTCGTTTTAACATCCTGAACTAAAGTATATCTGCAACTGTCATCTCAGCACTTAGGAGGCTAAGACAGGAGGATCACAGCGAGTTTCAAGCCAGCTTGGGCTAAATAGTGAGTTCAAAGCCAAACTGGACCCTGCCTCAAAAACAAACAAACAAACAAAAAAACCTGCAAAGAAGCCCTTTTCCAGTAAGGCCACATTTAGAATCTGGGAACTACACCATGGACATATCCTTTTGGGGACCATTATCCACCCCACCACAGGTGGGCATTCCACAGGAGCAGATGGTGGCCAGGCCCAAATGAATCACAGTGGGTCAGCTCTGGGTTTAAGACTGTATCTAGGACTTAGCGGGGCTGGGCGTGGCTCTACCAGGCAGCTAGGCACAGCCACACTCCGCACATTCCTAACTGGCTGAAAATCAGGCTGATGATTTTGAGACATCCAAGATGCCAGTGAGGGCCGTGAGCGGCCATCACAAGGCCACCAGAGCAGATGATGGCAGCGTAGCTGGAAGAGCGGACAGGTGCGTGGTCGCCTGACAGTGCCTGGGTGTGCTCCAGGGTGTGAGGGGCCTGGGCTGGGGCTGGTCAGCACAGCGTGGACGAGGTAGCAGGAGTGACCCCACACAGAGCCTCCAGGATCCCCGTCACTGGAAGGAAACACCAGCAGCCCTGGACACACGGAATAAGACCTTGGGTCCTGTTCCAACTTCCTGGGGGCCTGGGGAGGCTGGGCACCGCTGGCCTGCCAAGGGGCCTTGTGAATAACCTGTGCAGGGTTCCCCACCTTCCGTCTATGGGCCAGGCCGAGGACCCTTTCATTTGCACTCTGCGGGCTGGCTGGCCACTCTCGCGAGGTCGATGAAGATGCCCGCTATCGAGTGTGCACCATGGCCAACCCACACGCTGCACACCAGCCTCGCCCGAGTGCGTCCTCACTTCCATGCTGAAAGGGGAGGCAGGTTCGTGGAGCGGGGTCCCCAGGCCGCCCCCGGCTTGCTGGCCCCAGAGGATACCCGCAGGCCCGGGGAGGGCTGCGGACCTGTCCCCGCCCACCTTGACCCGTTTGCAGAGACCGTTCTTGGCGCCCTGGGGCTGGGGAGCGGCCCGCGCAGGGCACCGATCTGCACCTCGTGACCGTATCCGCTCTCCCGCTCCTTCCAGCCTTCGGTCCAAATGCAGAGGCCGCCCGCAGAGATCCCGGGAGCCGGGTCCGCAGACGTGGGAGTCCCCGGGATGGGCACGTCGCGGGCTGCACCAGGCTCCCAGCCGGCCAGCCCTGCCCCGCTCCGGGCTCCCCACTCCGAGACGGTGGAGTCCCGCTTCCACCGCCGCGACCCCCGCCCTCCCTGCAGAGGAGGGGGTCGCGGGGAGCCCAGGACCCGCGGAGGGCAGTCGCTGCCGCTCGGCCCCTCCCCGCCAACCCCGGCCCGCGGCGCGCGCCGCAGAGCAGCCACGGCGGCGGGGAACGCGAAGGGGCCGAGGAGGCGGCTCCAGCTCCCGCCCGTGGCAGCCGGTCTGTGGCTTAGGTCTAAAGTGAGGGACTGTCTTCTGCCCTTACTAGACATGGCGGAGCTGGCTTCTCGGACACCTCTGCGCTTGTGCAAAAGCTCGAGGCACGGGCAAGCACCTACTACCGAACTCCCGCCGAGCCCCAAGTGCGCGGGGCGGGCCTTTCGCTTTCGTCCCGGATTGGCCCTCGAGCGCCGATGACCTCGCGCGCAAGCGTGGTCGTGTCTGACCCGGAAGTCCTCGCTCTCCTTAAAGGCGTCAGCACGCGGCGCGCGGCCTCTTCCTGTCTCTGCCAGGGCGGTGCGTGGTCGATCCCGTGCGACCGAGGCCCCCCGGCCGCACCCTCAGGTGAGGCAGCGGAGGGATTGGGGCTCCGCGGCCCGCCGCTCGCCAGGTCTCCGGGCGGCCGTGCCGGGC
>NW_004955584.1:1036630-1041506 GCF_000276665.1 Chinchilla lanigera
GCTCCTGGCCGGTGTGGTGCGTGGGCGGCCGCCTCGCTCGCGGGGCGTTAGCGCGGGCTCCGCGTGGCGGCCGCAGAGCGGGCGACCACCGGCTCCTGGAAGGAGACGCGCTGCTTACCCTTGAGCGCCGTTCCAAGAGCCGGGAGAGACGCCGCACCGCTAGTCCGCGGAGTGGGTCTGCCTAGGAGAGCGGAGCGCGGCTGCCGGGGCTCCGACCGTTTCCCCCTTCCCTCGGCCCCTCCAGGATGACCGAGTGGGAGACCGCTGCGCCGGCAGTGGCCGAGACCCCTGACATCAAGCTCTTCGGGAAGTGGAGCACTGACGATGTACAGATCAATGACATCTCCCTGCAGGTGAGTGGGCCGTGATGGTCTTCCTGCCGCGAGTGTAGGTTCTTCCGGGAGGGGACTCTGCGGAGTTGCAGTTTTCCCACCAAGTCGACAGTCGAAGGCATTTCAGGAAAAGAAGAGATGGCTGGACTTCCACGTCCACTTTCACCCCTACCCCCTACTAACAACTGAACTTGGGGCCTTCCACCTTTTCTGTTTTTGTGATGGGATCTCAGACTGTTTCCTGAGCTGGTCTCAAACTTACGGTGCTCCCACCTCAGCCTCCGAATATGCTGAGATTACAGGTATGTGCCGCAACACCTACCTACTATCCGTTCTTTGTAACGTGCTGCCCAAGGGTTACCGCAGTTTTTGTGGTGAGATAGTGTTTTCTCTAGGAGCGTGGTATTCCATGTATTCTTCTGTCAGGTTTGACTCTGCTGTAGGGAAATAATAATTACTGGCTGTTGTGGGCCTGGGTAGCACTCGTCCAGCACATTCAAGGCTCACTGAAAGTAAAATCCACCCCTTGAAAGGAGGAGCCAACATCGTTCTTTTCCGTGTGGATAACAGATTGTCCAGCACTAACCAATTGAAAGATCTCGGCATACTTTTAAAAATTTCATTGCCTGCCCGTGGATGTATGAGTTTATTGCTGAACTTTGAATTACATCCCATTGGTGTCTATGACTGTGTTTGTCAGTAGCAGTCTTTATTACTGAAGCTTTATAAAAAGTTTCGAAGTCACTGTGAGTGCTTCTCACATGAGGGGGTGGGTATTGAACCCAGGTTCTTTGCACTGAGTTATATCCCCAACCCTTTTTGAGACAAGGTTTCATAAGTCACTAAGTTGCACGGGCTGGGTTCCTTGTGATCCTGCATCAGCCTCCCACAGTGCTGGGATTACAGGCATGTGTGACCATACCACCTCTGGCTTCCTGCTTTATTCTTGCTCTCATATTCCTTTACACATAAATGTTTCTTCCTGCCAGAACTTAATGAATTTCATGGACTTTAGGAATTATAACTTTTATTGCCCCTCCCTTTAGTAAATGTTGTATTTTGTAATTGCATTTTTATAAACAAATAGAAACGATTTATAATTATTTTCTTCCCTTTTGTTTTATTTATTTAGAGATAGGCTTTCACTACACTATGTAGTTCAGACTGGCCTTAATCACACTATGTAGGATTTAGCAATTATGCCTGAAGGATAATTCAGGCCTTTTTCATTCTGAAATGTCTGGTATTTTTTTTCCATGGGTTTGTTTTGGGAAGTCTTTTTTTCTTTTTTTGGCAGAGTTTTTGCCACGTTGCCTAGGCTGGGCTTCATCTTGCAGTTTTCCAGCCCCAGCCTCCCAGATTGCTGGAATTGAAGGCATGTGCCATTATGCCTACCTTGTATATGTTCTCACATGCAAGAGATACAGTGGCCTTAGCACTCTAGTAGGAGGGTCAGTGGCAGTCCCGTTGGCATGCACATAGCTTTGCTGCCTTTTAAATCTTTCAAGGTTAACATTTTGGCATTTTTCTAGATATTTTCTTTTAAAATACTGGTTCTCACTGTGGGCTGGTGGTTCCTGTCTATAGGAGGCATTCTGCGATATGTAGAAACACTTTAGGTGTCAGAATTGAGGGTGCCAGGCACACACTCTTATAATTCTAGTGGCTCAGGGACTCAAGCATGAGGATCATAAGTTCCGGCCCAGCCTGGGAATTAGTGAGACAGTGAGATCCTGTCTCAACAAATTCAAAAAGGGGCCAGACATGGTGACACTTGCCTGTAATCCCAGTACTTGGGAGGCTGAGGCAGAAGGATCACTGTGAGTTCAAGGCCAGCCTGAATTAGAAGGTCCTATCTTAAAAAAATAAAAAGTTTAGAGGCTGGTGATACAGCTCCATGGGAAAGCCCCGGGTACAGTCCTGAGTACTGCAGAAACAGAAATTGTGGAGGGTATTGCTAAACATTGTGGAGTAGATACTGTAGTCTCCCAAATGTCCAGAATGTAGTTGAGGAACAACACTGTGAAACCCAAAGTCACATTCCTTGCTCCCTCAGTAGTAATTTGGCAAGTGGGGATCATGCTGCGTTGGCAGAGTGGGGTTGCAGATAGCTGGCACTTCCTTGTGAGGTGCTAGGCCTTTCCCTGGCAGAACCCATCTTGCTTCTGACTGTGTGGCCCCCTGCCCAGGATTACATTGCAGTGAAAGAGAAGTACGCCAAGTACCTGCCCCACAGTGCGGGGCGCTATGCTGCCAAGCGGTTCCGCAAAGCACAGTGCCCCATAGTGGAGCGACTCACCAACTCCATGATGATGCACGGCCGCAACAACGGCAAGAAGCTCATGACGGTGCGCATCGTCAAGCATGCCTTCGAGATCATCCACCTGCTCACTGGCGAGGTAGTGCTTTGGGGCCACAGTGCTGGCAATAACACATGCCAAGTTCTGGCGCACATACCAGCGTGTCATTGCTCATGACCCCTCCTCTGCCAGAACCCTCTGCAGGTCCTGGTGAACGCCATCATCAACAGTGGCCCTCGGGAGGACTCTACACGCATCGGGAGAGCAGGGACAGTGAGGCGGCAGGCGGTGGATGTGTCCCCACTGCGCCGGGTGAATCAGGTGGGTCTGGGGCCTGTGCGGGTGGCAGGGAAAGAACAGCCACTGGGTCTGGGTGGAGTCCCGTCTGGGCAGGTAGGCTCATCCATCCCTGTACATATTTTACCTGGAGCCTCACTTCCTCCAGGAAAGCTTCCTGGATTCCTACCCTGTGCCATCCCAGCTCCAACTCCTCCCTCGCCCCACTACACCTGTAAAACTTAGGGGGCATTGGTGGGAGTATTCTTTGTTCTTGGACCATTTAAGGTTCCTTTGCTGTTATAGTGAAGTTTCTCTGAATGACTTGAGGAGGTGTAAGAGCAAGCCTTGCTGGGAATGTAGCTCAGTGGCATAGTGCATCTGTAGCATGCTTGGGGCCCTGGGTTTAATCGCCAGCACTGCAAAACAACAACAAAAAAAGGAATCAGATTTTTAAAAAAGTATTAATAAGAGCAAGACTGATTTTTCAAGTCTTGCTGGTGTTCTTGGGATGTGGAGGCAGAGGGATCTGTCTAGCAGGATGTTGCCTCTTACTCTCTCAGGAGGGTTGGCATATTTAGCCACTGTTGAACTTGGGCCATGTGCTGAGCCTTTCCCTGTGCTCTGCAGGCCATCTGGCTGCTGTGCACCGGTGCCCGGGAGGCGGCCTTTCGGAACATCAAAACCATTGCTGAGTGCCTGGCAGATGAGCTCATCAATGCTGCCAAGGTGGGTGAGGAGGTCATTTTGAAGTGGTCATGGGGGGGATCGCCTAGCACCTAGAGCTGACATCTGTCTCCTTGCAGGGCTCTTCCAACTCCTATGCCATCAAGAAGAAGGATGAATTAGAGCGTGTAGCTAAGTCCAACCGCTGATTTTGCAGCTGCTGCCCAATAAACTATGCCCATGGCCAGCCCTGCTATTTGCTGTGTTGTTTGGGGTGGCTGGAAGCCTTGGGGATGCTCACCTTCTTGCACAGCTGTTGGCTGATGGGAACTGTACAGTCAGAGCTGGAGCTGGTCACTTAGGTTCAGCAGGCTCTGGGAACCACAGGATGGGGCTGCCTGTACCTCCCAGCCCCTGGCACGTTGGCGGGAGCTGTGTGGCACTTTGGGGTTCTGAGCCATTCCTTGGAACCATCCGTTGGTGAAAAAAAGAGGCCTAGTATCTGCTGGCTTCTCTGTTCCCCTGGTGGACACTGCACAGGGGTCTGGGGTTCCCCTCCCTGGTCACCACCCCTCAGTCGCCCCCGCCATCCACCTAGTCAGGCTGCTACTCACCCTGGGCGGGGAGTGTGGCCCGACGGGTTCCACGGGTGCGTGCAGAGGGTGGTCCCCGCCTCAGGGAGGGGCACTTGGGTACCTGGCCTCAGTCTGACAACAGAAGGGCCACAACAGGGACGAGCTGCAGACTGGAGGCCTCCGCAGGTATGGGGCTGCGGGCTAGGGAGGGCTGGGCTGGTCTCAAACCCCTGCCAGGCTCCTGTCTGATGGTCCCGGGCTCTCCCTGGAGCATCTGCTGCCACCTTCCTGGGCCTTTCGGGCTCCTGGTCTATTCAGCTGACTCCCCGGTGTCTTCTTGCCCCCAGACTCTTCAGGGGTGTCCTTTTCCTCAACTGTTGCTCCCCGTCCAACCCTGAGCCAGCTCTGCGTCTGATCTCCCGGTGGCCCGCATGCCCTGCCCTCGGCCGCCCTGGCTCCGCCGCCCGCGCAGCCCGCAGGAAGGCGCGGAGGAGGAGCCCGGAGAGGGAGACGGCAGCCCGGGCGCGGGCCCCATGCTGTCCCCCGCGTCCCCCACCGAGTGCCTCATATGCGTGTCGCCCTTCGACGGCGCCTTCAAGCTGCCCAAGCGCCTGGACTGCGGCCACGTCTTCTGCCTCGAGTGCCTGGCGCGGCTGTCCCTGGCCACGGCGGGCGGCGGCGACGCGGTGTCCTGCCCCGTGTGTCGCGCGGCCACGCGCTTCGCCCC
>NW_004955584.1:1041966-1059334 GCF_000276665.1 Chinchilla lanigera
CCGCGCGCGGGCCCTGGGGGACAGAGCCCAGCGTGCACGGCGCGGAGTCGGGGAGTGGGGCGCCGAGCCCAGCTCCGGCCGGGCCCCGGGGGCGCACGGGAGCAGGAGGGCTTCGTAACGGCCCTGCCCCCGGCCGGTGACCTCGGGTCCAGCTGGTGGGCCCTGGCAGGGTGTCCCCAACACTGTCACCAGGAGCCGTGAACCCTCCCGTGGAGAAACTGCCGTCGTCCCCAGGGGCCCTCCAGAAACACCCTTGGTCCCGGGGGGCCACCTGCAGCACCCCTTGGACTCCAGTTCCTGTGGCCGGCAAGCTCAGGGTGCCAGCCGACCTTGGAAGTGTGCTGATTGCTGGGGCAGCCGTCACTGCCACAGGGCCCTGGGGAGCATCAGCTGCGCATCTGAAGGCCGGGCACCTGTTTCTCGGGCTCCTACTCCCTGGTCATGCCGAGACAGTGGCCCCATAGCCGATCTGTGGACTTCCATGTGCACTGCTTGTAGGCTGGGCCTAGGTGCACAGCTGTCACCCGCACACCTGGCCTGAAGTCAGGCTCCGCGAGCCGACGTGGCCTGGCTGGGGCTTGGGAGAGCCCTGGGGTCAACCCTGGGCCCAAGCTCTAAACTGCTGTAGGAGCCTCACTTCCCGCTGCATCCTGGCTTCCAGACCCTCTCAGAGGCCGAATTTGCTGGCCAGCTGGAGAGATCCTGGCCGGTCTGCCCGCTGCCAGAGCCGCCCTTCCGCAGTGACTGCCTTCTTTTCCTGTGGGGCTCCATCAGCCCTGCCTGGCCTGCCTCTTGTGGCGGCCTGCCCCGTGCACAGCAGCCGGCAGTGAAGGGGGCTGTACGTTTCCTGCCCTCTCCTACAAGCCTTCCCGGCATTTTCCAGAAACTTGGACATCCGTGCAGCTGGGGGCTCCTGTCCGGTTTGTTTACATGTGTTGTGTATCCCCACCACGGCATGCTGTGGGTGCTCAAGGGGTTACTGACCAGGGTGTGACAGCATCTCGGTGGCTGACAGGCAGCCTGGGAATGCCTGGGCCCAAGCATGCCTACAGACCTATCTAGGTGCAAGTTGCTGCTTCCCGGTGGCAGCCAGAGGAACCTCAGGAGTCCCAGGACATGTCTCTCCAGACCAGTTCTTGGCCACACCTGTTGCCAGCAGCACTTATTGGGTCACCAGGAAGCCACAGCCCAGTGTCACAGTAGGGGAACTTGGTCTGCAGGTGGTAGCCTGTTAGCTTTCTCCGGCTACTGTAAAAAAATTACCCCCAACTCAAAGCCTACGAATAACACCCATTTATTATTTTACAAGTCTGCCTCCAGTACTGGGGACTGAACACTGGTCAGGGCCTTTGCACAGAGCTACACTCCAGCCCTTTTTTATTTTCTGAGACAAGTTCTTGCTAAGTCCTAAGTTGTCCTGGCAGAGTTTGAACTTAGGGATTTAGCAAGCTACCACCCGCATCTACCACTTGGCCTCACCAGGTCCATGTGCCTTTGTGGAAGCCATGCCACCTGCCCAAATGCCAGCTCCTGGGTGTGGTTGAGGGTACAGATCCAAGGTTTCCTCCTCCAGGCAGCCTTCCTGGCGCACCCTCAGGCAGAGCGTCCTCCCTTACTGCCTCCTAGGAGTTACTGTGGCCTCATTCTTCCCTCGAAGGAGGCTGATGACAACAGCGTGTCTGCAGAGTACACCTCAGTGCCGCAAAGGGCTTCGGAAAACCGCAGCACAGCATCACGGGCTCCCCTTCCATCTTCTCCGGGGCTTCAGAGTTGCGTCCTCCCTCTGCCCACTCCACGCCAGCACACCCCCTCCCACTGGCACCCTGACACTGGGCCCCGGCTCCCTGCTCCTCCCGGGCCGAGCGGGCAGCCAGTCCGGCTCAGGCGCCCGAGGCCCTTTATGGGCAGGGGTTGGTTCTCCTTTCTGAACGTAGGCAACAATAAACCCACTGCTTTCTCATACGTCATTCGTCTACAAGTATTTATGGAGCACCTTTTGTGTACCAGGGGTGCACGGGGTGCCCGGGACCAGGATGCGGGGCTCCATTCCACGGGATCCCGACAGCCTTCTCTTACGAGGGCCCCGGCCTTTGGGGCATCCTCCCCACGAGGAACTAGACGCCAGAAGGCAGGAGGAGCCGCAAGGACCGGAGGAGCCGCAATGTCCACACTGCCGGATGGGAACAGGAGGCGTCGGGGCAGGGCGTGGATTCAGACGGCACCTAGAGAGCTTTGGCGCCCCACCTGCACACGGGCAGCCTCGCCCCGCGCGCCTGCTCCGCCTGTTCTCAGGTTCCTCCCGGACTCCACACACTCTCAGTCTTCCGGCTGGCTCGCACCGCCAGTGGGTCACACCCAGAGAGCGGAGGGCTTTTAAGCGACGTAACCAATCGGAGGCTGGAGTTTGGGCTGGAAAGGCGGGACTGTCGTTGCTATAACAACTGGTTCCGGGTGCATTCCGCGCAAATTTGCGCAGGTCAAATAGGAGGAGCAGGGAAGACTGCTCTGAATTAGTAGCCAATCAGAACGTAGAAATGGGCGTTTCTATGGAGATGCAGCTCGCTCTCCCAGCGCCACACCTCCACCCGGGCGAGGAGGGCGGCCCCAGAGCAGGGAACATTGGCGCGGGCTGGCAGCTTAGAGGCGGCGAAAGTGAACCCGGGCGAAGGATCCGGACGCAGCCGCCCTCACCTGACAGATGGGGCGGTGCCACCCCAGGCGTGCTTCCACAGTCGGAGGAGTAAATTATCTTTGAATTTAGACCATTTAGTTAATACAATCTGAAAGCCGGGCTTGGTGGCGCACACCTGAAATCCCAGCACTCGGGAGGCTGAGGCAGGAGGATCGTTTCAAGTTCGAGACCAGCCTGGGCTACAAAGTGGGCTCAAGGCCAGCCTGAACTGCATAATGAGAGCCTGGAAAGGAAAGGAGAGGAGACGGGAGGGGAGGGAGGAAGGAGGGAAGAAAGGGAGGAAGGAAGGAAAGAAAGAACCCAGATTATGAAGCTATGATTTGTTTTTGTGCTGGAGATTCAGTCTAGGACTTACACGGAGATACAGCCCCACTCTTTTTTATTCATTCATTCATTGCTCAGGCTGGCCTCAAATTTGAAATCTGGCCTCAACCTCCGTTGTAGCTGGGATTATATGTTTAGGGTCATTACGCTTGGGGGCGGCCACGATTAGATTTTAATTCTATCGTATGTCAGTACAGGTGTGATGCAGGACAATAGAGAGGATGGAGAGAGCAGGACAGGAGTCAGAATGCAGAAAACTGAGTCCCGATGGAGCCCTCTCTCCTGAAGGGAGAAGGAAGGAAGGAGGAGACACGGAGGGCCCCAACAGCTGCGGCGCGTGTACTTGCACACCCGGGAGGTTGGATGTCACGTGACGCCCCTCCGCCTAATAGCTAACCCACGTGGCTTGCCTCCTGGGTTCTCCAGACTGCAGCAGCTTATCCACGTGACTCGCCTCAGGCGCTGTTCTTTGCTGACCACACTCCGGCCCGCCTGTGTGATAGGTCTCCAGCTGCAGCAGCTCCCCACAGCGGGGCGACCCGAAGGCCCCATGAGGCCGCCCTTCAATGGACAGCGACAGCCGGCGGGCACAGAGTATTCACAGGCGCAGAGGCGGAACCTAACCCTCTCAGCCAGCTACGCCGCAGGTAGGAACTGTGGGAGGGTGACGCCGGAAGTTCCAGCCCATCGGCAGCGCGCACGCCCTCCTTCGGGCTGCCATTGGCCAGTGCAGCGCGTTGCTGCGATCGGGCTTCTGGGAAATGTAGTTCCCGCACGGCGTTCCCCGAGGCCACGCTGCTCTTAGAGCTGGCGCGCGGCTCTGTGCGTGCGCGTCCGAGCCGTGGTCTCTGTGGCGGGATGTGGGTCGGGGCCCTGCTCCCGGGCGGCCCCGCGCCCCCCGGAGTTGGCGCCCAGGGCCCGGCGCGGTTCTGGCAGACTGGCGCTGGCTTCGGTCCCGCCTGCGCTGGTGTGGGGCGCGCGCTGAGCCCCGGCTGCCCCCGGTGGCGGAGGGCCCGGCCGCCGAGTCCCCCCGCCTCGCTGCCGTGCGTCCGAGCTGCAGCGGGGCTCGCCCGGTGTCTGGAGAGGAGGCGCCAGAGCTGGGTTTGGACGGTCAGGTGCGGCGTGCCTCACAGACGCCGAGTGGCGGCCCCAGTGGCCCGGAGTGCGCGGCGGGGACCCAGAGCTCCCGAGGGCCAGCTGGCCGGGGACGGAGCCTGGCCCTGATGGAGGAAGAGCTCATCGTGCCCTCCTTGGGACCAGGGCTGGTTTTCGTTCAGGGCTGCAAAGTCACACCGTGGCAGATAAAGTCCTAGGAGGCAGGCAGGGACCCAGGTCCAGGGTGTCTGCCAGTGAGCCGGGCCTCGCAGTGCCTCAGGAGAGAGAAGGTTGTAACAGGTGAGGGGACAGCAAGTGCAAGCGCAGAGAGAGGCGGCCCTGGAGCCTCGGGGTCCGTGTACAGTTCTAGGTGACTTTTGGCTCTAGGAGCAGGAACAAGTGGGTTCAGCGTGACGACGCTGTAGGATTCCCTTGGCAGTGGGGGCCGCCGGAGGCACGGGCAGGGTGGAAGCCTAGTGCTCGTGCCAGGTAATTTTAGGACACAGTGTGCACTGTAGCATGTAGGGAGCCCAGGAAGATGTCTGTGATGGTAACTGCTGAACTTGTCCTGGGGACTGTGGAGTTGAGAATATCCACAGTACAGGGAGTGACGTTCCTGAAAGGTGGGCAGACAAAAGGACATGGGGCCAGGTACTTGGGGCCTAAGGAAAAAGGATAGTGTAGGTTTGATTGCACTTGAGATATGGTAATTGGGCAGACAGAGGATAAAGGTAATGGGCTGGCAGGTGAGGGTGGGGACCATTTGGTCACCTGTTTATTGTTGCTGTAGGCTGGACAGTTTCCAGTAGTAAATCAGGAAGACAGGCAGCAATTCTAACTAGACTGGTATCCCCTCTGAGGTAGAGGCTTAGGGAAAAGGTGTTATCAGGGTGTATGGGAGATGTGACAGGATCCTTTTCCGTCAAGACCCTGGAGGTGTCCATGCGTCCACATTTTGGCTTTCTGCTTACCTGTTAGCCCTAAGGATCAGCTGAACCTGTCATTGCAGGGGCTGCTGACATCTGAGGATGTGGCTGTGCACTTCTCCCAGGAAGAGCAGAGGCTCCTTAATGTGGCCCAGAGGCACCTGTATCCTCACGTGATGCTGTATAACTTTAAGTCATAAGCTCCCTGGGTAAGTCCTCATGCACTCCTGCAGCACACCAAGCCCCTCTGCCTCTTCTGCATGGGAATTTGTTTTCATTCCAAAGCTGGACCACAGGGGTTGCTTCCTTTCCAGGTTCCCAGTGGTTGAGGTGCATGCTGGAACTGCCTTGCCTCCCTGAGCTGTGCTGTGAGCAGCCCCTGCTGCTGTTGCCTTCATAGGGTCAAGCTTGAGGGTGAGGTCTTTCGCAGGTGCTCAACTGATCTGGCCAGTTCCAGTCTATCCCACCTTGATTGGCACTTTTAGATTGCCCTCTTCCTCCACAAGTCGTTTTTTCTTCTTGTAGTCCTGGGGATTGAGCCCAGGGCCTCACTCACACCAGGCAAGTGTTTTACCACTGAGATGCATTGCGCAGCCCTTTTATTTTTATTTTTTATTTAAAAAAAATTTTTTTGAGGCCAGCCTGCACTACACAGCAAGTTCAAGGCCAGTCTGTACTACACAGTGAGACCTTGCCTCCAAAAAAGGAAAAGCTAAAATTTTATTTTTGAGACAGGGCTGGGGATATAGCAAAAGCACTTACCTGGCAAGTGTAAGGTCATGAGTTCAATTCCCAGTAAAAAAAAAAAAAAAAAAAAAAAGATAATGTTCTCTTAGTTGCCCAGGTCAAATTTGATCCTCTCCCAGGGTTCTAAATAGCTGGACTTCCAGGTGTGAGCCATTGTGCCCAGCTCCTACACAAGTCTTTATGCAGGGCCTTCCATGTTCTACAGCAAGCCTATCTGTAATATGCCATTTTCTCATGTTAAATTGCCACCCATGTTAGCTGACCCATGGCCATGTGGCATAGTCGGTACCTAGTTCATGAGAGTCACCTGGTGTCCAGTGGCTACACATTCAGGCCACATGGTCACCTGATAGCTCCTGGTTAGGCATTTATCCTCTGCCAGAGGGCCAGTAGTAAGGTAGAAACTGTCCAAAGTAGGATAGCTATCTGCAGAAGGTCTGTGTAGATTTGAGCGTTTTCTAGGCTTTGATTCTTTGCTGCTTGCCAGAGGCAGCATATAGTTTCCTGATTGGTCATAAAGATTTCGTGTCATTATTTCTGCTGAATTATAAGCTCAGGTGGTAGAGCAGCATGTACTGCAACCTGAACCTGTTTCAGGGCCTTATTTCTGGTTCCACCCAAAGTAGGAAGCTTGATGGCTGATTTAGCAATACAGTGGAACCAAAGTTCATGAACTTGATTCTTCCCATGAGTCTCATCAGAAACCAAGCTGGACAAGAACAAAATCAAATTCAGGGGTTAAGAGCTGAGTGTGGCAGCACACACCTGTAATCCCAGCACTTGAGAAGTTGAGGCAGGAGGATTGCTGTGAGTTTGAGGCCAGTTTGGCTACATAGTGAGTTCAGGATCAGCCTAGACTACATAGAAAGAGCTTGTCTCAAAACACAAAGAAAAAATTCAAGGGTTAGGTTCAAGGTGGACCTAATAGTGAAATTTGACTTGGTTCTTGTCCAGTTTGGTTTGTGAACAGAATCATGAAGAGAATTGAGTTTGTGAACTGAGGTACCAATATATGTAGTTAAAATTAGTGGAATCACATGTGATAGGCACTGGTTACAGAAGCTAAAAAGGCCTACCAGGTGTTGGGCCTCTTTGGTGGTTGCTGCTGAATCCCCAAGGACTTCACTGAGGTGTCAGGCCCCTGAATTTCTATAGATTTCCTATCCCACCCTTACCAAGGTATCTGAAATACTTGCTACTTCTTGCTCATCAGATCTACTCAGCATAATGTCATCCATGAAGTGAACCAATGTGATGTTTCTGGAATGTTAAGATGATCAAGATCTCTGTGGACTGTATTATGGCAGAGAGCAGAATGACAGAGTTCTGAGGCAGCCATGTGAAGGGTCCTGGTGATCTGACCAGGTAAAAGCAAATAGTTCCTGGTGGTCCTTTGGAAACTGTGTAGAGAAAAGCACCAGCCAGTTCAGTGGCTGCATGCCATGCACCAGGGGGTTTGTGATTTTGTTTCAGTGAAGACTGTACTTCCAGAACAGTAGCCATACTTGGAGTTACCACTGGATTAAATTCACTGTGGTCCCTGGTCATTCTCCACAGCCAGTCTAACTTCTGCACAGGCTGAACTAGTGAGTTAAATGGGAATGTGGCAAATGCTACCATCTCCACTTATTTCAGATCTCTGATCCTGGCACTAATCTGCAGTTCATCATGCAGTGCAGTCCTGCCTCCCTATTAGCTGGGACTGTAGGCCTGCACCACTGCATCTGGGTCATCTCCTTTACAGGCCCATGTGATTAGGGTAGGTTCACCTGAATAATCCAGGATACAATTAGCAACTTTAATTGCATCTCCCAAATAATTTTTTCCATATCAAATAACATTCATAGGCTCTGAGGGTTACAGCACAGGCATCATTATTCAGCACAGGACTGTGGGTATCATGATAAATCCAGTCCCATACTGTCCCAGGGAAGTGCTGTAACTCCAAGTCATTGACATCCAGTCCCACTAAGTCCAGGTCTCACTTGCTAAGCCATCCTCAACTGCTTGAGCTAAAACATCAATGGTTTCATGACCCAGCCTTCGGGTACAGTCAACGAGGACCCTAGAAGGGGAGTGGGGATTATAAAGGGACAAGAGACACGAAGAATGGAGGCAAGACAAGATTCTGATCAAGCCTCGTTTATTAGCGGGAAGTGCCGTGCTTATATACGGCATGGAGGAAACGCGGAAGTTCTAAGGCGGGAATAACCAAATAACCCGACAAAGGTGGGAGTAACTAGGTAACGGTGGGTAGTCCTAGTTCTTGAGGTGGGAGTAGCTAGGCAACGGTAGGCAGTCCTGACTTAAAGGGAAAGGCGCGTAAGACGGCTACTAATATACAATGGAGGTCAGTCTCGGTCTCCTACAGTTTCAACCTAGTTTGTTAAATTTTACTGTCTTTGACTTAGAATCCACTCCCACATTCCCACACATGTTCCCTTGGGGTTATTTTTTGTTGTTGTTGTTGCTTTGGTAATGGGAACTGAATTACTACAGCATGCTCTGAGCTGGCCTTTTTTTTATTTTTATTTTTTTGGTGGGGACAGGGTCTTGCTAAATTGCTCAGGGTGAGTTCAAATTTGTAATCCTCTTGCCTCAGCCTCCCAGAGTGCTGGAATTACAGGTGTGTGCCACTATGCCCAGCTATATTTTGTAACGTGTGGAAATTTGTTCACGTGGAAGGCATTTTCTCCTGAGATGTGATGTGGAACTCCTCCCATGGAATGAGCTGAGTTTCAACCTGGTTGTGAGTCTAGTAGCAATACAAAAGGTTGTGTAGAAAGGGCATCTGCCTCCTGTGAGGTTATTACAGGTTTTGAAGCAAAAATGGGTTGTCTCCACAGTGCAAGCTGTTCTGCTGGTAAGAGAGACTCCAAATGACCTGGGATTGGGGCTGGGGATTTAGCTCAGTGGCAAAAGCGCCTGCCTGGCAAGCACAAGGTCGTGAGTTCGGTTCCCGGTACAGAGAAAAACCAAATGACCTGGGATTCAGTCTGGCTCAAACCAGATATTCCCACTAATTTTTTTTTTTTACTCTTACACTCTTTACCAGACAGTACTCTAATGTTCACATGAGGAACTTAGGAATTAGCAGCAAAACTGCAGTTTTAGCTGATATAAATCAGTCACCTGCACAAGCTGAATTTCATATTTGATTTTTAGCAACTTCAGCCCTATGGCTATAGAAAATAAGAAATATTCTTCTAGAGTTGTCATGGAGGTTCTGTGTTTCTCAGGATGTGGGTTGAGTTGAGAGTTCAGGAACCTGAGTGCATTATGTTATTTCTGTAAGGGTGCAGTGGGCTCAACTGACTATACCATCCTAGGGTCCTCACAGACCTCATGCCCCTTGTAAAAGCCAAGTGCAGGGGTCACCTGGGCTCCTAAGATACTTGCTTCATTTAGCATATTTTTAGTCTGTTGCAATGACAGCCTGTTTAACCAAAGCTAACACATTCCATGGGACACTTGCCCCGCATCTCACCAGCAAGAACTCAGCATTGTGCTCAGCCCAAAAGGTTCAACTAAGCCAGTCCCCAAATTCCACTTTTATGGCCTATTACTGCCAGCACCAGTTCTGTATTAGACAGATTGGGTACAATCTGCAGACAGGCCGGGTGTGGTGGCGCACGCTTGTAATCCCTGCACTTGGGAGGCTGAGGTAGGAGGGATCATTGCGAGTTGGAGACCAGCCTGGGCTACAAAGTGAGCTCAAGGCCAGTGTGAACTGCATAGGGAGACCCTGTCTCAAAAAGACAAAACAAACAAAAAAAATCTGCAGACAGTTGCACAAGTGACTTGAGTGGGGAAAGTCTAACATAAAGAGGTATTAACTAAATCATGCGATTGGAGCGGTGGGCACAGGGGCTGGTGCTCAAGGGTTTGCCGTGATAGCAGGAGCCTGCCCACAAGCACACGGAGGCAGCAAGCAAATGGTGTCCACCTCACAGTTTCCTTCCAGTGCACATTACTGATGAAGCTTGGCTTCATGCACACTGGCAAGGGGCGTCTGCAGAGCCCAGGTCTGTTCTGAGACAGCAAAATGGTGAATTAGGAGCTGAGACAGTGAGGCAGTAACCAGCACCTCCCTGATGTGAGACTGGGCACCAACGTCACATGTTCTTGTGTGAGATGTCCTGCCTCAGTGCCACCTGCTGTTACAGTCAGTGCATTTGTCATGGGACTGGACACATGCGTCTTCATGGTAACTGGCTGTCACCAGCAGCTGGTGTCTCACGAAGGCCCTCAGCAGCAGGGCCAGTTGGAGACCCTGAGTCTCCTCCCTGTTTTGCCACCATTTGCAGCTTCCTCCCTGGTGCGGCCCCCTGCTTTCTATCTGGACCCACCCTGCAGGGAAGCTCTTGTATTCCTCCCTCCATGAGCAGCATGAAGTCCTTTCTGGGTGTGCATTTGTGATGAAGGCAACTCTCCTCTGCTTCAATCTATTACCTGATGCCTCTGTTTCCAGCTTGTCTGTGTGGAGCAGGAGATGATGAGGACCCTCCTGAGCAGACAAAGAGCTGCCCCCCATCAGAATGGCCTTTTGTGTGTGGGGAGTGTGAGGAGGACTTCCTGGCCAGCAAGGCCTCACCCAGTAACAGGCTGCCCATGGCAAGGGGAAACAGAACCAGCACCCAGGACCCTGATCCTCATGATTCTGCCCCAAGGCAGCACCCAGCAGGTCACAAGTGTGGCAAGTGTGGCAATGCCTGAATAGCCCTGCTCACTAGTGCCACCTGTGGTCCCATTACAGAGACCCTGTTCATGCTTAGCAAGTGGAAGTGCCCTCCCAGAGAGATCAGCTCTTCCTACTCAGAGAAAGCTTTATGATGGAGAAATGTCACACACATATAGGGAGTATGGGAAGGCCTTCAGTTTTCTTTTTTGTTGTTGTTTTTTTCCGGTACTGGGAATCGAACTCATGACCTCGTGCTTGCTAGGCAGGCGCTGTGCCGCTGAGCTAAATCTCCAGCCCCCAGTTTTCTTTTTTCTTTTGAGACAGTATCTGTCTGTGCAGTTCAGGCTGGCCTCAAACCCATGGCAATCCTCCTACCTCAACCTTCTGAGTGCTGGGATTGTAGGTGTGCACCGCCACACCCAGATGGGCCTTCAGTTTTCTGTCTAAACTGAGTGTGATTGGAAGGTTCATGAAAAACGGCAATGTTACAGGTGCAGTGAGTGTGGAAAATGTTCTCTACAAATCCACACTTGTCTGGTCCCACAGAATCTACACGGGAGAGGGCTCATCAGTGCAGCAAGTGTGGCAGACCCTTCAGCCTCGCATCTACCCGCATTCGGCACTGGAAATTTCACACTGCAGAAAAGCCTTCCAGGTGCATGGGACATGAGAAATTCTTTAGCCAGAACTCCAACCTCATCAGTACCAGAGCGCCCACACAGGAGCAGGGCCTATGAGCACAGAGTAGGGAAATCTGTAGCAGGATCGCCTGTCTCCATCAGCACCAGAAGGTTCACCTGAGAGAAAGGCAACAGGAGTTGACAGCAGAGAACATAGAAAGGCTGACATGTAGTTGTGCATCGTGGCACACACCTATAATCCCAGCACTCAGGAGGCTGAGGCAGGGGGCTCATTGTGATTTCAAGGCCAGCCTAAACTACCTAGCAAGACCTTACCTCAGAAGTAAGGGCTGGGTGTGGCGGTGCACACCTGTAATCCCAGCACATAGGTAACTTGTTAATATTATCCCTTAGTTACTGCAGACTGATCAGGTCCCAAATCTCCCAAACTAGTGGTCGATGAAGGCTTAAATAAACAAGTTAAACGGTATGATTTCAGGGTTTCAGGAGGATCAAAACCTTGTGGCAGAATTTGAGGTTCCCTAGGGGCTAAGACAAAGATCTTCTCTGGGTGGCCTGTATTTATTTAGTTATCAAACAAAAGAGGGGAATATTGATGAAAAGTGGGAATCTGAGCAGGACCATTCAAGGACCGTGGAAGTCTGCTCAACAACTTCCCCAAGTGAGACATGTTAATTTAGGAGAACTATGTCATCTCCAGGAAGGTCTCCACCCGGAGTGAGATGCCTGCAACTACAGTTGTTATCTAGTTAGTTGAGGTTGGAGCCAGGTGTCCTTAGCTATGGCCTTGTCTTGTCCTCTGAGGCATCATGGCTTCACAGGCCTCAGCCGGGATTAGCGACTCTTAGAGGTTCACTCACTATGAGTCTGCTGCCTATCTCCAGATAAAGGGTCTAGGCCTTGGACAGACTCACAGTTAAATATGAAAAGCCAATTGGTTAATCTAAATCCTGCTCAGAGCCTCTTCCTAGTGGTCTCCATTACTTGGGAAGCTGAAGCAGGAGAATCACTGTGAGTTCAAGGCCAATCTAAACTGTATAGGGAGGCCCTGTCAAAAAACCAATGAATTGCCGGGTGTGGTGGCACATGCCTGTAATCCCAGTACTTGAGAGGCTGAGGCAGGAGGATCGTTGCAAGTTCAAGATCAGCCTGGGCTACGAAGTGAGCTCAAGGCCAGCCTGAACTGCATAGTGAGACCCTGTCTCAAAAAGACAAAACAAAACAAAAAAAACAATGAATTGCTGGAGATGTAGCTCAGTGGCACAGCACCTGCCTGGCAAGTGCAAAGACGTGCGTTCAATTCCCGCCACCAAAAAAAAACACACCAATAAATTTTTTAAAAAAAGTTTAAAAGGCCAATGTGGGCAGTACATGTTTGCATCTTTAGCTGCATCTCTGAGCTGTTTGATACCAGCAGTTTCACACTGGGTAACGTTGTAAGCATGGAATGAATGTAGGAAAGCCTTTGGACATACCTGCAACATCATTCAGCACCCAGAATTCACAACCTAAAAGGACTTGTCAGAGCAGTGACTGTGGAAAACCTTTCTACCAAAGTCCCAAACTTGTTCTACACACAGGCTTTGTTCTACAGACAAGTAACCAGTGGGGGAAAGTAGTGGGGGTCTTGGCCTAGCCCCAATCTCCTAAATGGGTGGACCTCGAGTGGCTTAAAAGAGACATGGTATGATTTTAGGGCTCCAGGAAGATCAAAACCCTCTAATGGAATTTGAGACTCCCTGGGGGTTGAGACAAAGGACTTCTCCAGGCAGCCAGTATTAATTTGGTTTTCAAATGAAGGGGATGCTGAGGTAGGCTCGGAAAACTCAGCAGGACCTTGGGAGTCAGTACACAGAATTTCCCAAGTAGTAAATTTTGCCAATTAGAACTATATTATCTCCAGGTTGAGTTACCACAGGAGTGAAATGCCTACAGCTGCAGTCTCTATCCAGTAAATTGGGTAAGAACCAGGATTCAGCCAGGACCAGAGATTCGTACAGTTTCACTTACTATGAATCCACAACCCATCTCCAAGCAAGGGGCCTAGGGGACAGACTCATAAGTAAATACAGAAAAACAACTGATTAACTGTAAATCCTGCTCAAAGGCACTTCATAGTGGTCTCCATTGGGAAAGGCTTCTGATGGAGTTCTAACCTTACTCTACCAGAAAATTCACCCTTTGAAAGGCATTTCTATGAAGACCTTCAGTGAAAACATGAAGACAGCCATTTTGAGGCTGCCAGTTCAGTCTATGGCGTGTTTCCTACTGCTGTGTAACAAACATCCACCATCAACACAACACTCACTTCTAAGCTCAACAATTCTGAAGTCAGAATTCTGGCATTAGCGTGGCTTGTTCTCTATTGATGCTGATGAACTGACTGGACTGAGTTCTCAGCAATGGTGGATGGATCTATTTCCAAGCTAACTCTTGTAGGCAGAATTGACTATTTTCGTGTTGTAGGGCTAATGTCTCTATATCCTTGCTGGCTGTAAGGGATGCTTTCAGCTCTAAGGTGCCATCCCCTTACCTTGACAGTGGGCCCTCCACCTTAAAGCCAGCCAGTGTGGAGAATCCCTTCCATAGTCGGAGGCTCTGACTTACTCTCCTGCTGACAACCAGAGGAAAGTCTATCTTAGAAGGCCCATGGAATTAGATGTGGCCCACCCAGATAATCTCCCTTAAAGTTAGCTGTGCCATACAACATATTCTGATCATAGAGTAAAACCCATCCTGTTCAGGCTCAAGGATGGAGGAATGGCAGCCCATCTTAGAATTCTGCCTGTCAGGTATCTGTACCACCAGTCCTGGGGAGACTGTGAGTACCAGGTCTGTGAAAGCTTCTAAGAATTATGTTGTACTTTGCAACCTGCCCTGCCCGTGTGGTGCTATCATGTCACTGCCATTGCCTTTGGCGGAAATTACATAGTCTGCCACAGTACGCCTCAAGTTCTTCACTGTGTTGAGGGTAGAGAAATCTTAGGGCTTCCTCTTATTTCCTAGAAGGGATCATGAGATCCTCCTTATCTCCACTCCCAGGTTGAGGTATGGACGACCCACTCTTTACCAAGAGGGCTTCCAGAGACAGACTCCTTTCTTCACAGACATTGTTCACCCCCTATAGTACCCGCAGATGCTCTGTTTCCAACTCCTGCATGTGTCTGCTCCCATGCCCTGCATTGTGTGACAAGTAGTTTAAACCACTTTTAATCTGGAGATTCCACCGAGTGGGGTGACAGAGAACAGAACTGGACTCTGCTTGCCTAAATGGCCAAGACTTTCGTGAGGATCTTGACTTCAGAGGGAGCAGTAGGAAGGTAGGAAACAGGTATACATTCAAGTTTGGCCTCATTTGCATCACTCTCTCCTCGGAAAGAGTACAGATCTCTGTGGGACAAAGCTTGAGGCCTGGATGTCAGGATCATGCGTGGAGCCTAGCACTCAGTCTGAGGAATTGTGGTGGTTGTGTTGATCCCCCAGTTATCCTGAAGCAGCAGTAGTTAGGTCTGTTCATAGAGAGGGTTGCATAGTCCTAAGCAATGCTGAAAAGAGGATGTCACCAGGACCTGTCCCAGGAGACCTGCCATTAAGGTCTAGAAACCAACCACTAGTCTCCTTCATAAGGCTCCATTATCTCATCCCCTGACCCTGCAGTCCCCAGGGAATCTGACTTGGGAAAATGAAACCAAAAGAAGGCCCAAGGAGGCAGTGCCAGACAAACACTGGAAGCCTGCTAGTGGTGAGTAGGGACTGCAGTCTGGTGCTGCTTCCCCATGGCTGCGACCCACAGCAAGCACAGCCTCTGAGCCTCGGGCCATGGTGGATCTTCCACACTTCTACCTCAACCACAGGAGGCAACAAACCTTCACAGAGGAACAAGTTTTCAATAACTAAGGATATGTATCAGCCTACGACATGTTCAACAGTGGCCAGTGTGCTAGAACCAGACTGTAAGAGGGGAGAGGTGAGGACAGCCAGGAACAGCCAATAGTTAGGAAGGTGTCTGTGAGCAGGGGATCAGGAAGGTAAAGTGGCAAGGCCACTGACCATGGTACTCGGACAGGAAAGGTAGAGGCAGGCTGCTGTGTACCCCACTTTCTGGTACTAGATCAATCTTGTGAGCATAGGTGTAAATACAACAGGAAAAGATAACCAGGTAACAGCTTATACACTGTAAGTCCCAGGGCAGGTGCCCAGCAGACCGCTGCACCGACCCTAATTATCATGTCATTGACTACAGATCTGACATCCTCCTGTGTGCTTTGGATGACAGGAGTTCCTCTAAGAACTATAAAATGTCAAAAAAAAAAAACCTCCACTGCCCAATAGAGGGGCTGAGTCAAACTGCTTCTCTGCAGGAGAGACACCTCATATCAACCCTATCCCCAACCCTAAGGCTTAAAACTCAACACCAAGCCCCCTCAACTATGAGCTCTTCTCACTGGCCCACTTCCACCCTGTGGCATGTGTCTGTACTTTTCTGTCAAACCTTTCATCTTGCTCCTGCTTTTGGGTATCTCGCTCAATTCTTTGTTTAGGACAAGAACCTGGGTGAGACCCCCATACCTGCTAACCAGACAGTTGAGACACGAGACTGACTCAACTCCAGGGACACTCCTACCCTGTTTGTAATTCTGTGACTAAGCCTCTGTGGACCTATTGTACCATCCCTGGTTTCAAATCGATCTAGCCCATAAATCAGTGCTTTTTACTGCTCCAGCTGGGGAAACATGGAGTTTATTCTCCAATCACCTGAAAAACATATAGGTTGGTAAGAATCCAGCCTGGAGTAGTTCATGGCTACTGACCATAAGCTGAGAGAGACCCACCTGTGCTCACCTCCACTTGCAAGAACACATAGGTGTCACCAGGAAGAAGGCTGTAAAAACTGAGAAAGACCAACTACATATCCAGTTGTTTTTTTTTAAAGATAGCGTGCTAAGTTGTCCCAGATGTGCTCAAACTTGTGCTTCTCCTGCCTCAGCCTCCCAGTGTACTGGAATTACAGGCACCCATCACCATTCCCAATTACTACAGCTGGTTTTGAGTTCATCTTGTCATGCCAGGTGACGATGGAATATACATACTGCATATTGTGAAGGGCATTTGGTTTGTACAGCTCTGCCCAGGAGAGGCCAACTCGCCGCACGACCGACTCCAGTGGTGACAATAATCACCCCACAACCAACCATGATAGCCAGAGCCTGGCATTTCAGAGGTCGGAACTAAATTGGACAGCGTCGGCTGTTAAGATTTAGACTTCTGACCCCAGACCTCGGGCACCCACAACCCCTGGTTAGAATGAGCGAGGAGGCAGTGTGGTCTTCCCACGAACGCCAGCGGCAACATTGGAAAAGCAGAGGAAAAACCAGCGAGCCGGTTTGGATGGATGAGGAATCCAATGGCCAGATGCTGCTTCTATCCATGGAGTGGGTGCCGGGCACCGAAGACAACGCCGCCGAGACCCAGACGCGAACCCCCACGACACCCACGGTCCGCAGCAGCACAGAGCGGGCCTGTGAAGCTCGGCCCCGGGTCCAGCGTACACGGAACCGCACTCCTTTCCAAGGCCCGGCACTCGCTCCGAAGGCGACGGGAAGCGAGGGAACGCGCCCCGGGCAGGCACGCCACCGCGCGACGGACCCTTTGGCGGTGGAACCTCGGACCAGCGACGGCGGGGCTTGGGAAGCACAGTCGCCGCGGCCCGGGCGCACCGAAGGCACGACGGCGCAACTCCCTCGTCTCTCGAGCCTCCGCCACGCCGGCGTCCTGAGCCCGAGCAGCCTCCCTGACGCGGCGGGAACAGAAAACAGACACCCACCACCCTCGCGGGTCCGAAGCGAGCATCGAGGTCGGCGCCGGAAGTCCCGCCCCCGGCGGCGCTGCCAGGCCGGAAACAGGCCTCCGGGCTGCCCTTGGCCCCTGCGTGCGGACGCGAGGCGGGGTGCTTTATGGGAAGTGTGGTCCGCACGCAGACGCCGGCCCTCCCCTATCGCCTTGGCAACGGCCAAGCGCTCCGCCCCGGCACGGGGAAGTGACGTGCCTGGCAGTAGGGTTAGGCGGGACTTCCGGCGCCGCGGGCCGTTTCCCTGTCCGCTGTGGGCGGTGGGCTCCCGGGACGGCGTCACGTCGCCCCGTGGGGGAGGAGGCCCCGCCGCAGCGCGCGTGTGTCGGCGCTGCTAGGACTCCGTCCGCCTGAGACGCGGGGCCGGGCCCCATGGCCGACGCGGCGCAGGTGAGCGCGCCGTGCGGGGTCCGC
>NW_004955584.1:1059489-1087511 GCF_000276665.1 Chinchilla lanigera
CAGGGCCGCCGGGGCCCCGTTGTGCCCGCGAGGTAAGGGGCTGGGGAAAGGGAGGGCCGGGGGCGGGGACTCAGGTAGCGAGACCGGGGGGCGGCCGCGGCGCCCTGAAACCGTGCGGGGCCCGCGGCGTCCGCCTGTCCCATCCGGTGGTTTTCCGCCCACGCGTCGTTGCAGGGCCCGGCGGTGTTCGAGGATGTGGCCCTGCGTTTCTCGCGGGGGGGTGGGGGCTCCTCAGCGTGGCGCAGAGGGGCCTGTACCGTGACGTGATGCTGGAGAACTTCGCGCTCATCAGCTCGCTGGGTGAGTCTTCCCAGACCCAGACCGCCGCTGCCTTTTTCCCGGGGGAAGGTCTGTCCGCACCAGAGGTCTTCCCGGTACCGTTAGGAGTGTTGGGGTGCTGGGACGGGCTGTCTCTTCTCGGCCTCTCTCAGAGCAGCCCTGGTAGCAGCCCGAACACCTGCTTTTTAAGGGGCTAATGGAGCAGGATTTGTGGGTCAGTAGTTTCACAGTTGGGCCATCAAATTCCACTCCGCTTTGCCTCCCAGGTTCTGTGACTCTGCTGAGGACGTGGCTCCCGGGTACTCTAGATTTTACCTTCCAGAAGATAATTTACAGGGCCCTCCCTGGAGCAGCCTCGGACCATGAGTTTGAATCGGTAGATCATTGGAGGCACTACTGCCATCTTAAGTCTTTTAGGTGAAACATGGTATGTTTTTCCATTTATGTAGCTCTTTAAATTTTTTTTCAACAGTCTTGTACTTAAGTGTATAAAATGTCTGCTTTTGTGTGTGTGTTATGTGTGGTACTGGGGTTAAACACAGGGCCTTTACACTGGGCTACATCCCCCACCCAGGGTCTTTTTTGAGACAGGGTCTTGCTATGTAGTTCAGGCTGACCTTGAACTCCAGGTGCTCCTCCTGCATCAACCTCCTGAGTGCTGGGATTACCCTTTTGTTTTCTCTTTGTTTTTTGAGACAGGGTCTCACTAAGTTACTAAGTTGCCCAGGTAAGACTCAAATTTATCATCTTTCTGCTTCAGCTCGAAGAGTGCTGGGATTACAGGCATACACTACCATGCCTGATTTATTTTCTTTTCTGAAACAGGGTCTCAGCTCAGTATGTAGTTCAAGCTGGCCTTGAACTCCTATGTAGCCCAAGCCAGCTTTGAAATCGTGGTGATCCTCCTGCCTCAGCCTCCTGAGTACTGGGATAACAGGTGTGCACCACCATGGTGGCTATTTTATTAATTTTATTGTACACTGTTCATTGCTAGTTGTAGAAATACATTTGATTTTTGTATATTTATGTTGTATCCTGAAGCCTTGTTGAGTTTTTAGCTCCAAAAGTTGTTTAGTGGATTCCTTGGGATTTTTTTTTTATAGGCTTCTGTCACCCATGGTTAGAGGTAGTTTTACCTGTTCCTTTGCTGTATTGACAGATCCTAGCGTAGACATCCTTGTTTTGATCTCAGCTTTCTTTTTTTCCACTATTAAGCGTGATGTTAGCTGTTCGTGTTTTGCAGGTACCCATTTCATATGAGGAAGTTTCACTTCCATTCCCAGTTGGTTGAGTACATCTGTCATGAAAGGTCATTAGATTTTGTCAAATACTTTTCCCACATTTGTTGAAATAATCCTGTGATTTTTGCCCTTCTTTTATGAATTGGTATATGTTCAGCTTTGCATTAATAGGATAAGTTCCTTCCATCATGGCATATAGCACTTTTTATATGTTTCTGGATTTAGATTGCTAAAATTTTGAGAACTTTTGCATGATATTCATGGAATCTATCAGTAGTACAGTTTTCTTGTAACATATGAAGATAATTTTAAGTGTGAGAGTAATTTGGTTTTAATAACAAGGTGGAAAATGTTTCCTCCTGTTTTCAAGAAGAGTTTGAGTTTGTGAAGTGTTGCTATTCTTGCTTTAGTACTGTTAGTATTCACCATTGAAGCCATCTGGGCCTGGTCTGTCTTTGTGTTGAGGGGAGACTTTTTTTAAACAACAAAATTCTGTTTTGTTTTGGCTTTTTGAGACAGGGTCCTGCTATGCAGTTCAGGTTGGCCTTAAACTCACTTTGTAGCTGAGGCTGGTCTTGAACTTGCAGTGATCCTCCTGCCTCAGCCTCCAGAGTGCTGGGATTACAGGCATGTGCCACCACACCTGGCACAAAATTGTTTGTTTATTTATTTATTTGTTTTTTACAATTGGGTTTTGTTTGCATTTTTAAAAAATTTTATTGGTACATTTTAGATGTACATAATGATAACATTCATCATAGGGAATTTGTACCTGTACATGATATATTTTGCTTCTTTTTTTCCCATTCTTTTCCCCTCCCTGTTTATTTATATTTTCTGTTCATCTTCAGTCAGTTTTGATAGTTTGTTCCCTGACAAAAGAACAGAGTGCTTTGACCATTGTGACACCCACCCAGCCGCAGGTTTTCCCAGCAGCTTTCAGCCCAAGACAGGACTTTGACCATTCCCAGGAACTCACAAAGGTGTTTAAGTTGTTGCCAAGACACCGGCAGAAACTGGCCCTGGCCCTTAGTCTGAGTCAGTGATGGTGAACATTATAGAGGTTTCAGCGGTACAATAGCCTGCTACAGCATGCATGCCATAGGTTCCCCACTACTGGCCTAAGTTCCCAACCCTGATAGAACCTCCATACCCTGATTCCCTCACTGTGGACCTATCTACATAAAAGTCTCTTTCTCTTGCAGTCCTCCTGAAGCTATGCTTTAGGCATTATAAACACTTTGGACTGATCACTTTGGGCTTTAGTGCTTCTTTCTCTGGAATGCCAAGTCCCTTGTGCATAAATCCCCTGCCATAGCATTTGGGGTATTCTACCTTCAAGTTTGGCCAGATGAAACAATTCCTGTTTGTAATAAATAACACCTCTCTCTTCCTCCCTCTTTCCTCTATTTATTCTCTTTCACACCATCTAGGTCAGTGGTAGCGAACCTTTCAGAGCTTTTAGTGATGCAGACTGCCCACTGGAATGTGTGCCAAGATTCGCCACCACTGATCTAGGACCAGATTTGGGTTTTGTTTGTTTTGTTTTGGTACCAGGAATCGAACTTAGGACCTTGCGCTTACCCAGCAGGCGCTTGCACCGCTGAGCTATGCCCGGCCCTGGTTTTGTTGATTTTATTTTTTTATTCTATATTTTATTTGTTTCTACTGTAATCATTATGCCCTTCTACTAGCTTTGGGTTTAGTTACTTTTCTTTGTGGTTTAGTTACTTTATTAGGGGGGATCTTTCATTTTTTTATTTGTATTTATTTATTTTGTTCTGTGGTCCTCTTATCTTCCTGCCTCAGCCTCCCAAGTGCTAGGATTAGGCATATGGCACCACACCTAGCTTTTTTTTTTTTTTTTTTTTTGGTCTTTTTGAGACAAGGTCTCACCATGCAATTCAGGCTGGCCTTGAGCTCACTTTGTAGCCCTGGCTCGTCTCAAACTCAACGATCCTCCTACCTCAGCCTCCTGAGTGCTGGGATTACAGGCATGCGCCACCACACCTGGCTACCATGCCCTCTTTTTTGGTTTTTTGAGACATGATCTCAGTATAGCCCAGGCAAGCCTCCAACTCATGATCCTCCTGCTTCAGCTTCCAGGGTGTCAGGATTACAGGCAGGCATGAGCCAACTTGACTGGTGAGGTATTTTTAAATATGGGTATGTGGGGCTGGGTATGTAGCTCAGTGGCTGAGTACTTGCTTAGCATGTGTGAGGCTATGGGTTCAATCTGCAGCACTGCAAAAAGAAAAAGAGGAAAAGAAGAAACATGAGCGTTTGTATTTTTTGTTGTTGCTTTTGCTGTATCCCATAACTTTTGGTGTGTTGTATTTTCATTCTCATTTATGTCAAAGTACTTTGTAATTTTGTGTGATTATTTTTTTTTTTTCTTTCACTTCTTGGTTATTTAGGAGTGATTTGTTTAAATTCCATAAATTTCTCTTTGTTTTAATTCCTTTGTGGATGTTGTGGTTGATACATTGTGTCAACTTGGGGAGTCTAGAGGTTTGGCTAAGTGACTCAGCAGGAAGCCAGGGTGCTTACTTTGTATACATCCTGAGCCTATGGAAGAGGAGGGCATGGAGATTATGTGAGAGCTACAGGCTCCTTAGGTGGGGATAGCCTGTTTACAGTGTAAGGCAGGGAAAGAAGCCACTTGGCACCATTCTGCATGTTTGCTCTGGCTGCTTTGCTGTTCGGCTGCCATTCCCCCCTTTGCTCTTGTTGCTTTGCTATCTTCTGCCTCAGAGCCAAGCAAGTATGGACTGAAACCTCCACAAACTGTAAGCTAAATAAACCTTTCCTTCCTTCATTTTGGGCGTTGGGTATTTTGTCTCAGCAAGGAGAGAAAAGTAACCAAGACAGTGGACAATATACTTTGTATGATTTCAATTCTTTAAAGTCTGTGGAGAAGCAGGGCATGGTGATGCATACCTGTAATCCCAGCACTTGGAAGGCTGAGGCAGGAGGATCCCCATGAGTTCGAGGCCAACTTTGGCTACATAGTGAGATCAAGGTCAGCCTGAACTGCATAGCAAGACCAAAAATAGTTAAGAGCAGGATTTATACTACTAATTTCCTTTAGTTCACTGAAAAGAAAGGTTTGTGCTAATATTGTTTAGACAATTACATGCTGATATCTTGTACTCTGGGTAACTGGTTTAATGACAGCATTTTTTATTTTTTATTTTTTTTGGTACTAGGAATCAAATCTAGGACCTTGCACTTGCCAGGCAGGCACTTGTGCCACTAAGCTGTATCCCCGGCTGGGTAACAGATTTAAATATAACAGTACACAGTGTATTAACCATTGTTACTGTCCTCTTGTCTTGAAATTTTTTTTTTCTCTTTAAAAAAAGTCTATGAAGGATTGTGTGTCCTAGCAGATGATGTATTCTCAGGACCATTCCACATGTGTGCAGACGTGTGCAGGGAATGTGGACCTGCTATGGGTCATCAGCATGTTCATCCATGTTGCCAGGGCTAGTTGTTTTCCAGTGTTGATCTAGCTGCTCTGTCCTTACTCATTTTCTTCTTTATGGTTTTACCCATTAGTGAAAATGGAAAATTAAAAAGGCCCCAATAATTATGTTAAATTGTCTTCCATATGTCAGTATGTCGATTTTGTTGTGTGAGAGAGCTTTTTTTTTCTGTAAAACAGTCATCACACACACCCACCTGCCCACCTCCCATGCTAGCAATTAAACTTCAGTTATTTTGTTTTGTTTTTGTTTTTTGTTTTTTTTTAAGGTAAGGTCTAAGTGACTAAGTTGCCCAAGCTGGGCTCAAACTTGGATCCTTCTGCCTTAGCCTGTCAGGTCTGGGATTATAAGTTGTGCACCACCATGTCCAACTGAGATCCTGTCTTAAAACTGTTTTTGTTTTTGTTTTTGTTTTTTGTCTTTGTTTTTGTTGCAGTACTAGGAATCGAACTCTTGACCCAGCGCTTGCCAGGCAGGCGCTGTGCCGCTGAGCTAAATCCCCAGCCTGTTTCTTGTCTTTCTGAGACAGGGTCTCGCTGTGCAGTTCAGGCTGGCCATGAGCTCACTTTGTAGCCCAGGCTGGTCTCGAACTTGCAAAGATCCTCCTGCCCCAGCCTCCCAAATGCTGGGATTACAGGCGTGCACCACCACGCCTGGCCTTCCTGTCTTAAAATTATAATTTTTTTTTTTTTTACAAAGGAGTCAGGGATGGTGGTGCACACCTGTAATCCCACTACTGGGGAGGCTATGGCAGAGAACGACAAGTTCAAGGCCAGCCTGGACAATGCAGTGAGACTGCTAGTCCAGCACAGCTCTCAAAGTTCCCAGGGGGAAGGAAGGTGAGAGGATGGAAAAATAAAGATAAGAGACAGAAAGCTGAGGTCAGTTGGAGCCCTCTTTCCAGCTAAAGGAAAAGGAACTGCTCAACCACCATAGCTTGTTTATTTGTACGTTTTTGTTTTTGTTTTTGTTTTAAATTCATCAGAAACTGCATGATTTTTCCTTTTTGGGTACCGGGAATTGAACTCGACCTTGTGCTTGCCAGGCAGGTGTACGCCTCTGAGCTACATCCCCTGGCCCCCTGAGATTTAAACTTTTTTTTTTTTTCCTGGTACTGGGAATCAAACTGAGGACCTTGTGCTTGCCAGGCAGGTGTACGCCTCTGAGCTACATCCCCTGGCCCCCTGAGATTTAAACTTTTTTTTTTTTTCCTGGTACTGGGAATCAAACTGAGGACCTTGTGCTTGCCAGGCAGGCACTAATGCTGCTAACTCTAACCCACTGAACTATATCCCCAGCTATTTATACTTTTAAGTTGATGTCAATTTCAGCCTCTGCCTAGCAACTTTGTAGGGCTTGTCTGAGCACCTCCCATTCTAGGAGCTGTAACAGCTTGTTTTCCTGCTCCTGTGGTGGATCTCCAGCTATAGCTACTCCCCACAGAGACCATGTGTTAAAATAGAGAGACATGTCCAGTGCACTCAAGGCTCTGGGTTGAATCCACAGTACCGTAGACCCACACATAAATAACATGTATTTACTGAGCCGTATGGGGATGTCGCACCCTGGCGTGCAGTTGGGTAGATGTGACATGGTTAGCACAGCAGAGGCCAGGGGTCTCCTTGAAGAAAGGCCCAGGGAGTGCAAGACATTCTTTCAGTACAAGAGCTTCCTTCGCCAGAGTCCACAGTAGAGAGAGGCCCTTCCTGTGCTAGCATTGTGGGAAAACCTGAGGCCCACTGAGGCCTGTACTAGCACTATCCTTGGTATACAGACCTGAGGTGCCTGAGTGTCAGGAGTAGGCTCGTGGTAGGCTGGGTGCCTGTGTATCCTGGGGTTTGGTATTGTAGTGAGGGACCACACTTCATTCCCACCATCTCCCTCTAGACACCTTCATCTTACCATCTCTGTTGTATGACTCTCAGGCTCTGGGTGGCCCACCTTTGGCTTGTTTCTCACTTTTTCTTTGTTCTGGGCAAAGCTGTGTGCTAGTGACCATTCTGTGTGTGATGCGAGGCATGCACATACCTTTAAATAGTATATGAACAACAACTACTATTTTACACTTAGATTTGGCTAGGACTAAACTTCTGCCTCTTCACAGTGCTCAGCTGACATGAGCTATTGAATCTCTGCTAAAACCTTCTGCAAAGGACTCTCAGAGACCTGGGTCTGTTCCCTGCACTGCACTCATCTGTTTGTTTAGTCCTGAGGATTAGACCCAGGGACTTCTTTTTGAGCTACATACCCAGTCCTTTTTTTTTTTCTTTTTTTCCTTTTCTTTTTCTTTATTTTGAGACATGATCTTGCCAAGTTGCCCAGGCTGGGCTCAGACTTGTAATCTCCCCTGATCAGCCTTCCAGAGTGTTGGGATTACAGGCGTGTACCACAATGCCTGGCTCTGCTTTTGTGTCCTCGTGTCCATTTAAGTCAGTCCTACTCTGTGGTTGGTAGAGCCTAGGTCTGCGGGCTCAGCATAGCCTCGCCCAGATCTATCCAAGTGACCTCCCAGCAATTCCATGGAGCCCTTCTTGTAAGGATGATTCAGGTACCTCCTTACAGTCCAGTTCCAGTAACTGACTTCTTTGCTTTCAGGTTGCCTGTGTAGAGTGAAGGATGAAGAATCTCCTCCCGAGCAAGTGAAGAGTTGTAGAATCCATGTGGGAGAGCAGACCTACATGTGTGGAGAGCAGGGTGACAACCCAGCCTCTACAGACCTCTTCCAGCCCAAAGCTTCCCTCAGTGAGAGAAAGGTGCATGGGAGCTCTGAGCACAAGCCAGCCCTCCCCAACCTCACTCACAAGCCACAGCAGGCCGTCCGCACTTCACAGAAGCCCTTCAAGTGCAGTAACTGCAGAGAAAAGTTCCTGAAGGCCTTTGCTCTCCTCAGCCACCTGATAGCTCAGCCTGAAGAGAGACATTTCTGATGCCTGGCAGGTGGAAGTGCCCCCACCAAGAACTTGGCCTCCTCTGATGACCAGAAAGACCCGTCTGAAGAAAACGCCCATGTGTGTGGTGAGTGTGGGAAAGCTTTCAGCTACGCATCCAAACTGAGGAAGCACGGGAAGATACACGCGGGCGTACGGCCTTTCCAGTGCAGTGAATGTGGGAAGACATTCAGCCGCAAAGATGCCCTGGCACTGCACGAGAGGACTCACACTGGAGAGCGGCCGTATGAGTGCAGCAGGTGCAGCAAGGCCTTCAGTGTGCTGTCCACCCTCATTCGGCATCAGAAGGTCCACCTTGGAGAAAGGCCCTACGAGTGCAGGGAATGCGGGAAGTTCTTCAAATACAACAAAAGCTTTGTTCTTCACCAGAGAATCCACGCTGGAGAGAGGCCCTTTGTGTGCGAACATTGTGGGAAAACCTACGTGACCCGCTCAGGCCTGTACCAACACTGGAAGGTCCATACTGGAGAGCGACCATATGGGTGCAGCCTGTGTGGGAAAACCTTCACCACCCGCTCCTACCAAAATCGGCACCAGCAGTTCCATACCAGGGAGAGCACCTACACATGCGCTGAATGTGGGAAAGCCTTTAAACACAGTTCTACCCTCCACCAGCACAGGAAAACGCACACTGCAGGGTCCTCTGGAGGCCAGCGCTGGCGGAAAAGCCATCAGCGGCTAGCAGCTGGCTCAGCAGGAGAAACCTCGTCTCAGAAAGGCCTTCATGAGGGTGCCTTCTGAAAGAAGTGAGGCCTCCTACATCCAGATGCCACCGTGCACTCCAGCTGACCCTGGGAGATGCCATGCATGCCACCTGTATGGGGACTTCTGGAAGCCACACTGCATTCTCTGCCTGCCCAAATTGCTGGCAGTTATATCACTGCTGGCTCCTGTGACAGAAGCCATCCTACCTCCAACGCTAGGCAGGTCACCACTGCGTTATCTCAGTCACCCATATCGAGGGGCTGGGGATTTAGCTCAACGGCACAGTGCCTGCCTGGCAAGCGCAAGGTCGTGAGTTCGATTTCTGGTACCGGAAAAAAAAACAAAAACCAAAAAAAACAAAACTAATCAGTCACCCATATCCAGGTAGACAGGCCCCATCTCCTCCATAGGAGTGAACTGTGAATGGTAGAGCCCACGACAGGCCTCCTTTTCCTCCCTGTGACTCAGGGAAGCACGGATAGGACCCCATGTTGCCCAAGAGGAGCTGAGCCATCCTCTTGGAAGCTTCCAGACCTTGCTTGCCATTTTTGTGGACACTGTTGCCACTGCTTGTGGTCCTTGCCTGCCATAGTAAAGGCTACTTTCTGCTGCTTGGGAAACATGGTAATAAAAGCCTTGTTGTGTTAACATTTTGTAGTTGGGGTTCTGATTCTCGAGCCATGGGGAAGGTGGCTGAGTGCTGGAGTTATAGCTGTACACCACCACGGCCAGCATCACCTTTCTTTAAAGAGAGGACTGCCCGTAACCCAAACCAAAGAGCCTGCTACGTGATGGCTGCAGTTAGATATAGGTTGTCACCCAAGGGTTTATGTGCTGGAGTCTTGGTCCCAGTGCAGCATTACTGAGGTAGGGTCTAGTGGTATACGTCACTGTGGGCCTCATGCAGAAAGGATTAATGCTGTCATGTGAAGTGAGCTCATTCTCACAGTGAGCAGTGACAAAGAGTGAGGCTGGACCTGCCCTGGGGTCCTGCCTCACCATATGATTTCTCCTGCGTACTGTGACTTGCATGTGAGACCAGAGGCCAGGCTTGCAGTCTCCAAAACTGTGACCTAAACAGACCTCTTTAGCATAGTGGCCTATGCCTGTGATCCTAGCTATTTGGGAGGCTGAGGCAGGAGAATCCCAAATTGCAAGCCAGCCTGGGCAAGTTGGTGAAACCTAATCTCAAAAAATAGGGGTGAAAAAAAAATAAAAATAAAAGAGGTGGAGATGCAGCTCATGTTCTCTGGGTTCAACCTCCAGTACTAAAAAATGACTTTTTTTTTTGGTACCATGGATTGAACTCAGGCTTGAGCTTGCCAGGCAGGCACTGTGCCACTGAGCTATATCCCTGGCTAAAAACTCTTTAACAATGTTCTGGACTCACAACCAGAAACGAACCAAATGGTACTGACCAACAAACACCAAGACGCATGGACTGCCAACTGGAATTTAGGACGAGCCTTTATTCCTGGCCAGAGACTGACTGAGAGCCTCCACGCAGGGAAGGATCAGACCAATCCCGATGGAGGGATGAGAGCAGTTTTTAAACCCTAAAACCGCATCCTGTTTGGCAAACACATGTCACATCTGTAACAATGAGGGGATTTTTTATGGCAGGAACAGTACATTCCGAGAATCCAGGAGGGGTGAGAAGAACAATACATTTTGGGAGTCCAGGAAGGGCAGGGCGTTTACAATCATACATTCCAGAAATGGTAAACATGAAGATCTAACCTCAGGGCAGAGGTGGGAACTGGGAATTAAACTAGAACCTTTGGTGTCTGTGGTGGGGCTTTTACAAACAATCCCCCAATCACAGTATTTCAGCAACAGAAAACACTTTTTTTTTTTTTTTTTTTGGTACCAGGAATCCAACTCAGGACACCACACTAGCCAGGCAGGCGCTGTGCCACTGAGCTATAACCCTGGCCCCAGAAAACGCATTAAGGTCTCACCGAACCCTAGGTCTATTTGTGCCTAGGAGTGATTTTTTTTTTTTTTTTCCAGTATTATCAATTAAACTCAGCCTTGTGCCATAAGCAGTCTGCAACTAAGATACACTGTTAGCCCTTTTGAGACTGGGATGAAAAGAAAACTAAGACAGTTATGGGATCAGGGGGTTTGTAGTCTCTCAGACTGAAGCCTCATTACCATTTTCATTAACCTTTTAGAAAGAACAAAGGAAGCAGCAGGGCACGTGGGAGGATATCAACAGGTTTAGCAAGGACAATACAACTACAGGAGTGAGACTTGACCTAGTTAGCCAACATGCTGTCATTCCTTCGGGCATATCTCAGCAAAGCGTCAAGTGTTGTCCGGTGGCTTTCCACGGGGACACAGGTCCTGCAATCATTTCCTTTCTACCCATGCTTTTGCTAGACTTCCTCTGGAACCAAACAAATCACACGGCTTGGTCAGGCCTGAGGTAATTCATTGAAAGATTAAAGAATGTCCTCCTCCACAACGCTATCCTGGAACTCATCATCCTGTCTCAGCCTCCTAAATGGCTGAGATAACAGGCATGTACTATCATGGCCTGCTTAGGGTTGGGTGCAAATGCCCTGAAGAGAATTCTACCTGACTTGTGGACCTCTCCTGCACACCTCCTCCCAGGAGCACCCACAGGACAGAGACTCCTGGGGCCCAGCATAGTCTTGTGTATCACACCCACAGATGAGTCCTAGACCCCACTGTTACTGGGTAGTTTTTAGGTTTTTTGTTTGGTTGGGTTTTTGATTTTTGGGATTTTTTTTGTTTTTTTGAGACAGGGTCTCTCTATGTAGTGCAGGCTGACCTTCAACTCACTTAACTAGCCCAGGTTGGCCTCAAACTCAAGAGGATCTTCCTGCCTTAGCCTTCTGAGTGCTGGGATTACAAGTGTGTGCCACCGCATCCAGCAGGTAGTTCCTTCAGAAATGGCTCACCAGTTAAACTTATTCCAGGTCCTTCTTGGTTCAAACAAAAGAATTGAACAACAAAAGCCAAAAATGGTCAGGCGTGGTGGCACACACCTGTAATCCCAGCACTTGGGAGGCTGAGGCAGGAGGATCATTGTGAGTTTGAGATCACCCTGGGCTACAAAGTGAGCTCAATGCCAGCCTGAACTGCATAGCAAGACCCTGTCTCAAAAAGACAAAAAAAAATAGTATCAAAAGTTTATTTGAAAAGTGAGGGGTGACGGGGTAAGGGAGAAACTGGCCCTGCAGAGTGAAATCTGGGCTGAACAAGAGAGGAAAGGACAAAAAGCAAAAACGAAAGTGTACCCTGGTTACGGGAGACTTAGGGTGGGCTATCATGAGTCACAATTGTGGGTTCCTTTTCCCTTTTTAATGTCATCTACATCTATGGGAATCTGCAAGAAGTTCTACATACAGGGTCCGAGGTATTATTTGGTGCTGTCCTGGGATCCTGGTATTTTTTTATTGTTGCTTTCCTTTTTTGTCTTTTTGAGTTTCACTATGCAGTTCAGACTGGCCTCAAACTCTGTAGCCCAGGATGGCCTCAAATTTACAGCACTCCTCCTACCTCAGCCTCCTGAGTGCTGAGATTACAGGTGTGCACCAAGCACTGGCTTACCTAGGATTCTGTAATAACAAGTCCTGCTTATTTCTCCAACCAGCTTTGCCATGCCCTAAGTCCTATCTCACCACCAGTATAGAGGCTGAGCATTTGTCCTTCTGAAATCAGCTTCAGCCCTGGCCTCCCTGTTGAAGGAAGCTTATCTCATGACTTCCTGTGGGGCCCCAGGTTGCTTGGCTAACACAACCAACTCCCAAACTCAAATCCTACTTCTTCCCACTGACATGCGCTGCAGGGCTTCGTACAGGTCTTTCCTACCATGGGTCAGTCACTCTTAGTGATTTCCTTGGAGGGGTCTTCCCAGCCACCAATGCTAACTAACATTTGTTGCTTTCAGCCCCTTCTTTCTTCACAATTCCAGTTTCAATCAGTAACTACCCTGTTCCCGGGTCCATGTGCATGTTAACTGTCACCACACACTTGACTGTGATGAAATATGTCTCCAGAATTCCAGTTTCAATCAGTAACTACCCTGTTCCCGGGTCCATGTGCATGTTAACTGTCACCACACACTTGACTGTGATGAAATATGTCTCCTGCTTTCAACAGGCCTGGCCTGCACACTGTCAGGCCCTGGGGACATGTCACATGGATGGTTCTCTGCAAGACCCCAGCTGGGCCTAGATCTGGGGGAGGGAATCATCAGCTGACCTTGTGGAGGGAGGAAGCGGGTAGCAGAGGAAAGGAAGTGCACTCCTCTCCCTAGGCCACACTGTGTGATGGGTGACTGGGCAACTGAACTGGACCAATAGGGGAAGTTTTTTTCCTGGTACTGGAGATGGAACCAGGGCCTCTACACTGACCTACATCCCCAGCCATTTTCATTTTTTTATTCTGTATTTTTAGGCAAGGTCTTGCTAAATCACCAAGTTGCCCAGGTTCGTCTCAAATTTGGGATTCACATGCTTCAGTTTCCCAGAATGCTGTGATTAAGGCACTTGTCACTGATGAGTTTGGCAGACCAAGTATGTATTGAAATGTTTTTAGAAATAGTTTCCAACATTTGTAAAATCAAAAGTCACATAAAAATTGAAATCTTTTTTAAAAATTGAGATCTTTTTTGAGAAGCTGAGCCATATTAACACCAGCAAGTTGTTTCCTCACCTCTTAGGATGGACAAACCTGCTTGGTGGCAAACAGAAGTGTGATCATGAAGCCCACTCCTGTGCGACTCTAGAAATCTTGCACCTCATCCCAGCCACGCTCACGGCAGGAGCTCGGAGAAATTAGGTTACACTGGCACTGTGTACCAGGGTCAGGCATTAACATTTTATTATGAGCAAGGTAAGACCTAAAGAATAAACCCACTGCTTCAAGGAAGGGCTGAGCTGTGAGCAGTAGTACTGATCAAGGCAAAATTGTTAGTATCATGGTATCAAAAGCTGCAGGGAAGAACAACTGAGAAAAGGGGGCAGCTTGGCCACCATAATCCACCTGTTGCTGAGCTGACTCAGTCCGTGTGCAGGTGTGCATGTGTTACTAGGGACTGAACCCAGGACTTCCACACTGAGCTACATTCCCCGCCCTTTTAGTTTTTTGTGTGGGTTTGTTTTGTTTTGTTTTGAGATGGGCTATCATTAAATCGCTAAGTTGTCCAGGCTGGTCATGATCTTTGATCGTTCTGCCTCAGCCTCCTGGAATGTTGGGATTACAGGTTTGTCCTACCTGGTTCCAGGATAGTCTTTGATCCTTTCCATGGAGCTGAAAGAAAATTCTGCTGAGCCCTGCATTTCCAGTAGGTAAAGAGGTGGCAGATATTGCAGGTATAGAACTCACTCTCAAGTGACATATCCCCAATCTGAATAGCTTCAACCAAAATCCTTATTTATTGGTATATGAAACCAAAAAATCCACTTGGCATCTGCCTTCAGGTGCTAAATAGATCTGGGGCTCAAACACTAACAGCCTTTCACTGGTCTTCATTCAACTGTGCTTTCCCCCTGAAGCAATATTCTGACACATGTACACACACACACACACACACACACACACACACACACAGCCCAGCTAGCTTGCTCAGAGTCCTGCTGGGGAGACCAAAAGGCAAGCTCAAGTCAAAGACTCTGCCAGTGAAAGGAGGCTGGGTTGCTTTAAATGCCTACCATCCAGGACACAAAGGATTGAGCTGAGCTCTGATGACAAATGTCTGTCTCACTTCAAGGCACACATAGCTCAACTGTTTAACTCTGATACAAGCAGCCCTTCCACATTGGTGGGAGACAATTATACCCAGAAAGATGACCTGAGGTCAGGCTCTGCTCTGATGCCTCAAAATCCTGGGAAGAACTTTCACAGACCAGCACATGCTCACTGACCACAACCCTGCTGGACACTGTTCCTCATGTGGTCTCCTTACGTTAGGTCAGTGGGGGAAGTCATTCTGGTGGGAGCTGCTGTAATGTGCCACTCACTTTCTGCAAGCTGTGAGGTAAGCATGGTGAGCCAAAGGGGACTTCCTGTCTGGGGAGCCTTGGGCTCCCTCCAACTTGATTTGTTTCATAGTCACAATTGCTAGCCCAGGAACACATGTGTAAACCTTATAGACATAGGTTCAGTACTGTATAGAAGTTTGGGGAAAATAGTTTCAAACATCATGAAATCAGAAGAGGCCATAAAATGTCCTTTTGGAAACCAAGAAATAGGGCAGTCAAATAGTGATTCCACCATCTTTGTTCCTTACAGCTTTGGACAGCCCTACCTCAGAAGCAGAAGGAAACAGCAGATGGCAGAGCCTGGCCATTCTATGCTTGTATGACTATGCTGACCACAAAAGCCACATGCTTGGGTCATCAGGCCTCCCTTCTCTGAGCACTGGGCTTCCCACTTACACAGGGATGACCATGACATGGTGTACCCACTGACACTGACAAATACACCAAACCTTTAGGTGATCTGCTCTGCCAATGAACAATATGCTACTGAATTGTCCATTCTTTTTTTCCTGTCTCCCCATTCACAGAAAAGGCAAGGGCTTGGGCTGAGGTGTATATGGGGCAGGTTTTTTTTTTTTCCGGTACCAGGAATCAAACTCACGACCTTGGGCTTGCCAGGTAGGCACTGTGCCACTGAGCTAAATCCCCAGAACCTGGGGCAGGTTTTGAACTGCCCATCCTAAAGCTGCATCTGTACTTGTTCTAGGACTATAGTGGTGCAAAATGAAGATGCGTAGGATTTCCTTAGATCTGCTGAGCTGTCTTTTCTGTGGCCGAAGTCACTGAGAAAATTTGACAAACCCTGAAAATCATGTGTTCTTTTTCAAAGACTTGCTGTTTGTTAATTTTTGTGGTATAATTATCCCATCAATCTGAAGCTGCCCATATGATGTCACTGGGTATGGAACTGAACATAACTAGCTATTCTGAACTAGTATGATCGGGCTTAGGCTTACCACCAGCACATCTGCTATACTTACTAGTCTTCCAGGCTGGGGATATAGCACAGTGGCACAAGTGCCTGCCTGGCAAGCACAAGGTCCTGAGTTTGATTCCCAGTAGCAAAACAAAAAATTGTTTATATTTACTAGTCTTCCATGTTCCCTAACCTCAAACCCAGTGTTTCTGCTCCCCTCTTAGAGACCCACACTTGGCCATTAAAAACCTTAAAACTAGTGCTGGATGTGTTGTCACACTTCTGTAATCCCAGCACTCATCAGTACACCCAATGAGCCAGGAGGATTGCTGCAAATCTGAGGTCAGCCTGGGCTACTTAGTGAGTTCAAAACCAGTCTGAACTACACAGGGAGACTGTCTCAAAATAAAATTAACATCTTACACCCAGTGACACTCATCTACAGATTCTGGACTTCAGAGGCTTTATTCATGGGCAGGTCCCAGGAGATGGAGGTCCTCAACTGTTGAGAACATTCCTGGAAACAAAGGGAACAGCTCCTGGTTTCCCAGGACGTACTGCCAATTGACACACCACACAGTTTCCAATGCTCTGGGCCCAACAGGTAGTTCTGGCACCAGGACATATGAACTGAACTAGAGACTTCAAGGCAAACTAGCTTAAACTGCATTGAGAACTTCTAATTGCCTTCCTGCTGTCCCCTCTGGGTTAAGGGAAGCCCTCACCTCTTCACAGTTAAATCCCAGTCATCCTCTCTGTCTCACCCCACATCTGTCAGTCTCACCCCCTGGACTAACAGATGGCTTCAGCCAGATGTAGTGGCACAAACCTATAATCCTAGCCACCTGGGAGGATGGGGCTGGAGGATCACAAGTTTGAGGCCAACCTGAACAAATTAGCCAGGCCTGTGTTTTGTCTTTGGGGTTTTTGTTTGCTTTATTTTTGAGACCATGTTAAAGTAAAAACAAAAACAGAAAACTTGGAGATACAGCTCAGTGGTAGGGCATTTGCCTAGCATGTGCAAGGTTCAATCCCTAGTATGGGGGGGAGAGGAGACAGCTTCAACAGTAAGACCTTTAATAGCACCCTCTGAAGGCAGGTGGTTCCAGGGTTGGATGACTGTAATCTGAACAGACCCACTCTAAGTGTCACATGGAACCCGACAAGGGTCGAGTGGAAATCTTCAGTGGACTCCAGCTCAGGTCCTTTTGGAGTAAACTACACCAAAGGGCAAAGACTAAACCACTGAGGTTGGGGAAGAGGTGGGAACTGAGGTGACCCAAAAGGGCTTCCATCACTTCCTCCAGAGAACGAAAGAGCACAGTCTGCCTCCCTCAAGAATGCAGGCAAAGACTGTGCAGCCTTCCCAGCTAGCAGAGGTAGGATAGTGTCTGGCAGTGACATAACCTGACAAATGACCTGGAGGTTGGAAAGTGTAACACATCTCTCTCTACATATCTGGCACTCAGAGGCAATCTCTCCACAAAGGGGGTTGGCATGTGCAATTTTCAACTTTTGGCTGGTGGCTTCCTCACAAAACTTATCACAGAAATTTTCTTATGTAGGCTGCAGATACAGCTCAGTGGTAGAGTGCTTCCCTCACCTGCACAAGGCCCTGGGTGTAATCCTAGGTTTTACAAGAAGACAAAAAAGAAAGAAACAAATTTCCCCACATAATCAGTCCTTTTACAGAAGAGTGCTTTCTCATGCTGGCCACACTCCTAAGGCTTTATACCATGACCTTTCTGGTGCTAGAAGACCCTAGAGCGTTGGCTGAAGAGGTTCCCTTGTCCACTGCACTTGGAACGGTCTTTTCTAGTGTGATCTTTCTGGTGCTTAGAAAGATTAGAGCTGTATCAGAAAGCTTTCCCACACTGGTTGCAGTTGTAAGGCTTTTCCTCAGTATGAACTCTCTGGTGCTGACACTGAAGGCTTTCCCACACTGTCTGCATTCATAAGGCCTATTTCCAGTGTGAACTTTCTGGTGCTTAACAAGATTACAGCTGTAGCTGAAGGCCTTCCCACATTCACTGCACTCATAAGGCCTTTCTCTAGTGTGAACCTTCTCATGCTGAATGAGGGCAGAGCTTTGACTGAAGGCTTTCCCACATTCTGAGCATTCATAGGGCTTCTCAACAGTATGAATTCACCCGTGTGGAACAAGGTTGGAGAGACAACTGAAAGCTTTCCTGTACTGGTTGCACTTGTAAGGTCTTTCTCCAGTATGACTCCTTTGGTGAAGAATGAGCTTTGAGGTTTGCCTGAAGGGTTTTCCACATTCACTGCACTCAAAAGGCCTTTCAGTGTTATGAACCTTCTGGTGACGAACAAGATGTAAGCTGTTAATAAAGGCTTTGCTACAGTCATTGTACTCATAAGGCCTTACCCCACTGTGTATTTTCTGGTGCTCAATAAAGTTAGATACAACTAAAGACTCGCTGGCACTGTCCACACTCATAAGGCCTTTCTGTGCTGTGAACCTTCTGATGCCAAACAACATGGAAGCTTCAAGTGAAGGATTTCCCACATTGGCCACACTCATAAGGTCTTTCTCCAGTGTGAACTCTGCGGTGCAGGTTGAATGAGTGTTTGTGGATAAAGGCCTTCCCACATCTGCTGCAAATGTGATATGATTTTCCAGTGTGAAGTTTCTGATGTAATCTCAGTTTAACAGGTGGTTGAAGGTCTTCCCACATTCCTCACACACATGTGATGTTTTATCAGTGTGAAATTGTTGGTGATTAATGTGGATTGAGTTCTCCTTGGCTTTTCAGTCTGCTGGGCATTGCAAAGGTCTCTCTTTAGGGTGTGCTTTTAGGTGGTCCAGGACAGCAAAGGCCTTTGGGAAACATTTCCCACAGTCACCACACTTGAAGGCCTTTGCATGGTGTGCAGGCCCTGCTGTTGCCCATGACTGGAGGTAGTTGGGAGGGTTGCCCTGTGCTCAGTGTTCCTGCATGGCTTCCCCTCTCTGGGTGCCTGGTATTGGGCATCATAGCCTTCCAGGGTGTCTTTCCTACCCTCTCTGCATGGGAAGGGCTTCTCAGCACTGTGCTCCTCCTAAAGGTGGTGAAGGTTCACAGTGATCCAAAAGCCTCTGCTGCATGCCCCACAAATGTATGCATTTTGCCCATGGTATATTCTCTCATGTTTAGCAAGAAGCAAAATGACTTCCAACACTGGGCCACACATGTCACAGGTATTCTGGGTGGAAAGACCTGCTATAGGAGCCTCAAACCAGAATGCTCCTTTTCTGGAAACACCTTGTTCAAGAAAGGCTTCCTCCACGCCACTCCAGCAGCCTGCAGGTAGAGTAATGCATTGACATACATGCGGACTCGATTGAGAGGGGCAGTCTCCTGACAATGGCATGTCTGATGTATGCAGGGAATGAGTTGGATAAACAACCAACAGGTGCCACACATGAGTGAGGATGAGGCTTGGGGAAGCAGGAACTCAAAGTCATGCCTCAGATCCCAGCAAGTTCTGACACAGGCAGACCCCAGAGATCTCTGATAGGAAAAGGTGACATAGAAATGTGACACGCCTAGGGAGGTCAAGCGCAACCAGGGATCTGGCCCTCACAGTGTACATGAGGATACAGACACCTCTTAAAATACATTGAGTGTAGGCTAATGTGCGGCACCCTGCAAAGGAAGCAAAGGGGAATGGGGAAGACATGGAGGTCAGAATATTGGTGTCACCACTATTCAAGGACCAGAGGTCAGAGTACAAATAGCAAGAAGTTGGAGTTGTTACAATGAGAAAGGAAAGGTGGGAGTAAAGTATGGCTACTGACCCCAGCAACTAAACACCAGAGGGTACAAGCCAGATGCCTGACACAGCACTAACCCCCATACTGTCCCTGCCCCCAGCTCCTACTCACCAGGCCTGGGCTTCCTCTGGGGCTCTCTTGTGGCTAGAGACAAATCTACCCTGTTGGGCAGCCAAGGCTCTTTACCCTGCTCCAGGTGGACACCCACAGAAGATGTGGAAGCTGCAAGTCCTGGGGAAGACAAGCCAGGTAAGTGCTGGTTTCCACTCAGCACAGCCCCTCATGACAGACCAAAGGGAGCTCGGCACATCCTTCCACAGGATGGAAACTCAATGTTACAAAATAAGCCTCTGAGGAGTGTCTCAGAGGAAATAGTCCCCACAAGAAGTAACTATGCCCGTGCCTGACACAGCCAGGCTCCTGGAAGTATCTGATCAGAGAACACAGGAAAGGCAGGGCCCAGAATGAGATGCTGGGGCAGACATGAGTGCTCTACCAAGTGAGGCCACAAGGGCAAAGTTCTCCAGCATCATCTCACAGTATAGGTGCCTCTGAGCCTCATTAAGAAGGCCCCAGTCCTCCCAGCTGAAGTACACAGCCACGTCCTCAAAGGCCATCTGGTCCTGGCATGACGGCAACAGTTCAGTCAACCAGACCAACAGATGGCAGAAAAATGGGGGAAACACAGATGAGCCCATCCATGCCTCATCCTCACATCCCATCACTTCTCTGGCAGCAGTCTCTTCTCCCATGACTCCTAGTTACCCTCCACAGATATGCCCCCAAATAACTCTCTGCCCCAAGCCCCAGTACCTATATGTGGCTCTGTTCATGTCCCTTTGATCATGTCTACCCTGAGACATCTAGACAGATGGTACATAAGCTCTGAGTCTCCAGGTTCTGCCTGCCAGAAACACCAGGTTGGGGACTCATCCTTTTCCTTAGCCCCTGGCCCCCTGCCCGCAGCCCCCCAACCCCCCGCCTCATACTTACGCATGTGCACATGACTCCTTGGACCTCCAGGCCCACAGCCAAACCCACGGCCTACAATACCAACACGTTCCCTCTTCCCCATATGCTTTTGCAAATATTCACAGCCTGTCTGCCTGGTGAGAGCAACCAAGATCCTGCCCAAGCTGGGGACTGTGGTGCACACAGCATTCTTGGGAGGCTGAGGCAGGAGGTTCAAGTCCAGGCTGAGCAACATAGTGACAGTGAGACTCAGAAAAAAAAAAAAAAAAATACCAGGAATGAAGCTCAGTGCAAAGGTTCTGGGTTTAATCCCCAGCCCCATCACGACCACCAAAAAGCAACAACAACCACAAAAAACCCCACCTTGTCCTGCCTCACACCTCCAAAAGATTCAACTGACAGAGGTGGCAGAGCCCAGCTCTTACTTCATGGTTTCTCTACCTGCCTCTGTTTCTATGTTCAAACTGCAGCCATTCACAACTGTACAGATCTTCACGCTCCTATGAATTTCTGCACACTGTCTCCTTACCACCATAGGAAATCCCAACATTATGAGTATTCAAAGCCCAGCCCCACTTTTTTTTTTTTGGCTTTTTGAGACAGGGTTTTGCTATGCAGTTCAAGCTCGCCTTGAGCTCACTTTATAGCCCAGGCTGGTCTCAAACTCGCAACAATCCTCCTGCTTCAGCCTCCAGAGTGCTGAGACCGCAGGACTGCACCACCACAGCTGGTTGCCCCACTACTTTCTATCTTAGGCCTGAAACTCTTCCAGTTGACCCTGTCTGCCACTGAGATATACTGCCAGCCTGTCTTAAACCATTGCATCCCACAGAAGACAACCCAAAAGACCCCTGAGTGAGCCCCTACAGAAGTGAATACATACTCTTCCTGGTCTCACCATCATTCTACTCATCTCAGTCTGCCTCAGACTATATCCCAGGGACATTAGTCATCTTCTGGACCCTCCTCTACCCCACATATTTTCTTTTTTATTTTTTTATTTTATTTATTTATTTATTTATTTTTTTTGAGACAGGGTCTCCTTACAAAGTTCAGAGTGGCCTTGAGCTCACTATATAGCCCAGGCTGGCCTCAAACTTGCCAAAATCCACCTGTCGAGTGCTGGGATTATAGGCATGCGCCACCACGTCTGGACCCACACATTTTCTTGAGATTGCCTCTCCCTTTCTCTGACTTTGTGACACCCATTATCATATCCCAGCCAGCCACCCCTTCCTCAGCTACCCCACCACCAGGCACTCACCGTGGTGACCTAAAGATGCGCCTTCCTTTTTTTTTTTTTAAGATGCGCCTTCCTAAATGTGAGTCAGAGCCAAGCTGGTGTGGTTCACAGATTGGCTGCTGATTAGGTTATTTCTAAGCTGAGTCCCTGAGCAGAACTCAGCCCTGTGTGTCGTCACCCTTTGGACACCTCCACTCAGGATTCCCTGGGGTATCTCAGTTTCAACACGGCCAAAAACCCACCTCTGACCTCCCCTGAAAACCTGCTCTACCTCTGACTCCCCATCTCAGTGGACACACACTTTCACCTTCTAGTGGCTGAGGCCAAAACCAACGCGGACACCGCTGTCTCTTCTTTTCTCTCTCTCACGCTACACCTCAGAAAATCTTGCTGGCCCAACTGAAAACAAGTCCAAATTTAACCGTTTCTCCCACGTCCAGTCAGGAGACTGGCAAGCCATCCATCACTCCTGAGATCTATTTAAGGCAGACTCCGGCGCGCCTCCCTCTCCCCAGCCATCTGTCTCCCACCTGCAGCCAGAGCCCGGGAGCGCCTGTGACCGCCGCCCGCGCCCCAGTCTCCGGGCTCCTTCCCCAGGCCGCCGGCCTCAGGCTGGCACTGCAGGCGCGCTCCCCCACCTCGCCACGACCCCCGTACACGGGCGGACCCGAGCAGCCCGCTCAGCCTCGCCGCGAGCGTGCTCGCCTCTCAGTCGCCGCTGCTGCAGCGCCGCCCACCTGTCGCTAGTTCCGGAAGCGGGGGTCCGGGCTGGCGCCAGCCTCGCGCCCGGGAGCCGCGGAGGGCAGCGGGGGCGCGGAGCGAAGCCCTGTCGGCTCCCGCGGGCGGGGCCGCCTCGGGGCGCCGCCTCGCCCCGGCAATGCGCTCGGGCCCGGGGCGTGTGGAGGACAGCCCCGCAGGCACACAAGGACGGAGGCTCGGGGCCGGCGCGCCTTCTCACTGTCCTTCCCACGGGTCCCGGAGAAGTCGGGGAAGGCAGCCCTCCGCTCCGAGGGCGGCGACAACCTCTCCAGAGCAAAACCCACGCTCAGCACGGCGCGCCGGAAGTCCCTCCCCCGCCGACCGAGGCTGCCGGAAGTAGGTCTTCATCCGGGGCTGTGATTTGCCCAGGGTGACATGCCTCCGGGCCTTCCGGATATTATACTTTGGACCCTGCATCCTTCTGAAGGAGGGGCGTCCGTTCGGTTCCCCATGGCAACGCCAGGCCTCACCCGCGAAGGCATCTGGGAAATGGCCAAATTAAAAGATGTCGGGCGATGGTTTAATTTCCTCTTTTCTTTCCTTTTTTTTCTTAAACACTGGAGTGCTAGGATTACAAGAGTCTGCCCGTCTTGGTTTTTGTTTTGTTTTGTTAGTTTTTTGAGACAGAGTCTCGCAGTGTAGTCTGGCTGCTCTTGAACTCATTATGTAGCCCCGGCTGACCTGGAACTCCTGGCAATCTTCCTGCCTCAGCCTCCTAAATGAGGAACAGCGTGCGTCAGAGATTATCAAGCTTGTGTAAAGGTAACATGGCATGAAGTTTATCGTCTCTGGGTGCAGGCAGACAGAGGTCGAAAAGGCCGTCTGTGTGGGACGAAGAAATGCCGAGCCTTTTATAAGGCTTGGACAAGGGGAGAGGTCAAGTGGGGAGCTCAGGCAAGGGACCTCATCTGATGAGGTCTGGGTAAACATCCGTGGTCAAAGTTCTCCAAATGTCCGGTATAAATTGATGTCCTGGCGCTGAGAAGATTCTGTGTTCAATCTTATCTCTTTATGACATCCTGTCCTGTGTTTCCTGAGGGTAACACTCCTGCTGTGGTTGTAGTTTTTGCTGGAACAATTGTGCCTGCTGAAAAACAGGTTGGGTGCTGGGAAATGTCCGCGTCAAGCCTGACAAGCACTACCATGCCCAGCTTCCTGGTTTGTCTTTGGTTTTGGTACATACTTGGGATCGAACCCTGGTCCTGGAGCATGCTAGGCAAGTGCTGCATTCACAGCTACACCCCATCCCCGAGGGGACCTGTCATTGTTCTTACCATCATCCTCAACCAGCCTCTATTGTGTGTGGCCTTTTAACTGCCAAAGTAACAGCTCCCATCAGAATATTATAGACTGCTAAATTAGATTCAAAATTAATATATAAAAACAAAAATTAATGTACAGTCAGAGAAGTACTAGGCTCTCAAGGGAGTCACCAGAAAAAAATAAAGACATCCGAATTGTGGTTGGAGGTTCATCTGAAGAAGGCTGAACCTAAGGATAAAGATGCAGTGGCCAGGCCTACATGCCTCCCTAATGGGATAAGCAGTAACTTGGAATTATACTATAGTTAGCACCACCTATCCCAGGAACTCCAGATAGGCATCAGTTACCCAGGTAGGTCAGACCCATCCTTTCCCCAAAATGCTTTCGTTCTTTCCCTGTACCCTTGCTATGTGATCCACTTCCCTATTGAATCAATATTAGCTAAGCAGTTATACTTGTAATCTTATAGGTTGGTTACAGTTTGATCCATGTTGTACCCACATTGTGACTTTGCTGTGACTTTTACCCCTGACAAAGGGGGTTGGTGGCCACCCCACTTTCAAGACTCCTCCTGTGTCTCAAGAGGTTTCTCTCTTTTTTTTTTTTTTTTTTTCTGGTACCAGGAATGGAACTCAGGACCTCGCGCTTGTCAGGCAGGCACTGTGCCGCTGAGCTAAATCCCCAGCCCCTTCAAGAGGTATCTCTTAATAAACCTTTCCTACTCTTAATTGTGGTTGTTCCTTGGAATTCATTCTTTGATTTTAAGGGACACAAACTTGGCGCATATGACATCTGGAAGGTTGGGAGTTATATTTCCCATATAGGGAAATATAGGAGACAGTAATGAGGGAAGAAAGAGCTTCACTGGAAACAAGCTGACAAGTTGGAACATGGAGACTTTTCTGAAAATGCCACCTTGGGCTGGGGATGTAGCTCAGCGGCAGTGCTTGCCTGAAAATGCCAGCTTACTTAGGGGGTGCAGGCTCAAGGCTTCTGTAGAGATTAGGTGTGATACATGTAGAGATGAGGTGTGTTTTCAGCTTTAGCAGGTGGGTGGTACACAGAGTGGTCGTAAATTTCCAGTTGCACATTCTGGAGTTATCTCAAGGTTACTTACCAAATGTTTGGCTTTCTGTAACTCACAGAGAAATTACTGTCAGCACTCTGAGATACTGAGGAAGGAGGATCAAAAGTTCAAGGCCAGCCTAGATAATTTAGTGACTTACAGAGACTGTGTCTATAGATAGATAAATAGATAGATAGTAAGTAAATAAAAATCAAGTGAACATAGGGCTGGGGTGTAGCTTGATGAGACAAAGGCCCTGTGTTCAATTCCTAGTACCAAAAACATAATAAGAAAACTATGTTATAGGCCGTTCTCCAAATGAAACACTGGAGGCTTCGTGAAAACAAAAAGGCTTTATTCACAGCTAACTCTGAGAAGATGGAGGGGGCTTATTGCCACAATTCACCATGTAACTGTGGCCAAGTATAGAAGGGCTCTCCAGCCCCATAACAAGACAATAGACAAACCCAAGTTTGCTTCATCCTTCCTGGCCACTTTCTGGTATCTCCTGTCCATGTGGAAAGGAAACTGGACTTTGACTTCCTGATGTCAGTGTCTGCATATTCTGTCCATTTATCTGGGCTAAAGAGAGGAAGGGGTAGGCCAGGAATATAGCTCAGTGGTATAGCGCCTGCCTGGCAAGCGCAAGGTGCTGAGTTAGATTTCCAGTGCCAAAAAAAAGGGGAGGTGATGATTATGCCTGGTTTGGTGGTGCACACCTGTAATCTCAGACCTTGGGAGTCTGAGGCAGGAGGAGCTCTTTAAGTGTGAGGCGAGCCTGAGCTACATAGTTTGTTCAAGGCCAGCCTTAACTACATAGTGAGACCCTGTCTCAAAATTGTTTTTAATTTTTAAAGTTTCATTTTGAGCTGGGTGTGGTGGCACACACCTGTAATCCCAGCATTTGGGAGGCTGAGTCAGGAGGATTGCTGCAAGTTCGAGGCCAGCCTGGGCTATATAGTTAGTTCAGGGGTAGGCTGAACTATACAATGAGACCCTGTCTCAAAAAAGCAAAAATAAATACATAAATAAATAAATAAAGTTTCATTTTGTCCTGAAGGTTAAAATTAAAAAGTCCTTAGACCTGGCTTGGTGGTGCACACCTGTAATCCCAGCACTCAAGGGGCTGAGGCAGGAGGGTCATTGTGAGTTCGAGGCCAGCCTAGGCTACTTAGTAAGTTTAAATCCACCTTGGACTACATAGAAAGACCTTGACTAAAAAAAAAATTAATTTCAGCACCAGAAAGTTCACACTTGAGAAATAACCTCTGTATGCACTGATGTAAGAAGGCTTCCAGCAGCAACCTTTGCTGCATATCCACAATATGGAAAGAGCTTGAGTGCAACGCATCCACCCAATGGCTTCCTTTCTCAGCACCCTCCCCAAGAAAGAAAATGCAAAGCAAAACACCCAACCACTTGGCATCCGAAAGTTGACTGTAGAGGAAAGAATTCTTAGTGTAATCAGTGTGGGAAAGCCTTCACTGTCTCTAGAATCTTTTTTAGCATAAAAAACATTTGCCACAGCTACAGTTATGAGAAGGCCAAAGTGAGGAGTTCGTGTGAGAAAACCTTTAGCCAGAAGTAGAGCCTCAGGCACCAAGAACACCCGTACTGGTATGGTGGTACATGCCTGTAATCTCAGCACTCTGGGAGGCTGAGGCAAGAGGGTTGCAAGTTCTAGCCCAACCTGGGGAATTTAGTAATTTAGAAAGCCCCTGTCTGAACATAGAAAAATAAAAAGTGCTGAGGATGTACATCTGTGGGAAGGCCCTGGGCACAATCCCTAGTATTAAATGGGGGCCGGTGGCGGGAGAGAGCTCACAGTGTCATGAAGGGCAGCTGTAGCAGAGGACTTGTCCTCCCACCTTCTTGGCTGGGCCTGTGTAGGGTGGTTATCAATCCTGAGTTCAAAAAAAGATCTGAATTCCAGGCTGGCCTCCCAGTCATGGGATTCCTCCTGCCTCAACCTCCTGAGTGCTGAGATTACAGGTGTGTGCCACCACGCCCACCTAACCATCTAAATTTTTTTTTCATTTTGAGACAGAGTCTCACTAAGTCACTTAAGTTGTCCAGGCTGGGTTTGTTTTGTTTTGTTTTTCCAGTACTGGGAATCAAACTCGCGACCTCGAGCTTGCCAGGCAGGTGCTGTGCCACTGAGCTCAATCCCCAGCTCCCCGGCTGGGTTTGATCTTGTGATCCTCCTGGCTCAGCCTCCCAGATGGTGAGACTGTGGGTGTGCACCACCAGCCTGGCTAGAAATGGGCTATTACCAGTAATGACAAGAGGGTGACAGCTTCAGGGAGTGCCCAGCATTTACCACAGAGGAGTCAGTGGATGCAGGCTCTTTCCTGAGAGATACTGGGGAGTATGGGGAACCAAACTGATGGCCTGAATGCAAGGCTAAGTCACAGGCCTAGAGTTCACCCTGAGGAACGGGTGGTTGGTCTTTGAGCGGTAGGGACAGCAAGCAGAAGGTTGTTGTTTCCAGTACTGTCTCATATCCCCACTGGTTTAAGGGGAATAAATTCCCAAATTTCTTCTGGAGGTGTAAATAAATGGTTTTGGGGTTTTTTGGGGGTTTTTTTTTTTTTTTTTTTTGGTCTTTTTGAGAGACGGTCTTGCTATGCAGTTCAGGCTGGCCTTGAGCTCACTTTGCAGCCCAGGCTGGCCTCAAACTCTCAACGATCCTCCTGCCTCTGTCTCCTGAGTGCTGGAATTACAGCCGTGCCCCACCACACCCGGCTTGTTTTGTTTTGAGTCTGGGTCTCCCTATGTAGTTCAGGCTAGCTTTGAACTCACTATATAGCCCAAACTGGCCTTGAATTCGCCGCGATCCTCCTGCCTCAGTCTCCCGAGTGATGGAATTACAGGCATGCGCCACCACACCCGGTTTCCTCTAACTCGTAAAGTGCCCTTCCCGTTACATTTTCTTCTTCGTGCTCCTCGCTTGCCTACTGGCACCTGGGAAGTTCGCACTTTAGAGCCTCCACAGTTTAGTTTCCGGAGCAGCTGCATCGCGCGCGGGGACCCGGGAAGAGGAAAGCCGGTGTAATCCTACAACTCACTTCCGAGATCTCCGCGCAGCTCTGCTAGACGGTTGCCAAGGAGACCGGGAGCCCCGCCCCCCGCTTCCTGACTCGCCGGAGGCCAGGCGGGAACTACATCACCCGGAAGGCTCTGCGTGCGTGTCCGCAGCTCTCATTGGGCTGGTGCGCGCGGGGGCGGGACTTCCGGCGTGCGGGACTGTCACCTCGCCTCGGGGCGTCCGGGCCGGCCCGGCGGTCCCCGTGGGCTGGAGGGGCGGCTCCTTCCGAGACGCTGGAGCGGAGGCCGCGGAGGCCGCGGAG
>NW_004955584.1:1087781-1094092 GCF_000276665.1 Chinchilla lanigera
GTGGCTCCCACGAGGCGTGCCTGTGCGGAGCCGCAGCTCTGCCGCTGCGGAGCGTGAGGGTCCCCGCGTGCGCCGGGGGGGAGGCAGGCCCGCGGCTCCGCTCGACGGGAGTGCGGGGCGGGGGCTCTCGTGTGCCGGTGGGGCAGACAGGACGGCCGAGTTGGGACGTCGGAGCCGCTGGCGGCTTGGAGCAGGAAACTGGACGTTCTCCTGGTTGAAAAAAAGTTTTTCGGTACTGGGGATGTATGTTTTGCTGAGTCGCCGTATCGCCCAGGCTACAGCAGAATTCGTGATTCTCCTGCTTCAGCCTCCCGGAGTGCTGGAATCACAGGCATGAGCCACCATGCCTAGCCAGCTGTTTTGTTTGAGGTGTTTGTTTTCTTTGCCGGTTAGAATTTTTAAAAGCATCCCGCCTTTTGCTACCTGGAGAACAGGTGCATGAAGGGAGGCTCCTTCTGCAGTCCAGGCGGGCAGTGGTGGCTCCTCGATCAGATGGAGCAGTGGTGGTGGGAAAAATGGTTGCATTGTGGGTAAATCTGCTTGTGCGTGAGGTGTGCAGTGTGAGCAAGTGTTGTGAATAAAGAACTGTCCTAGGATTTTCAGCTTGAAGGCCTGGAAAAGTGGAGTTACTACAGACAGAAACAAGAATTTGAGGGGAAAAGTGGTTTCTTTCAGGGAAGAAGTGGTGGACCTGAACTTCTAGTGTCCAATTGACCGGGTCCCAGCGTCCTGGGCCAAAGCGGGTCTGGGAATTGAAGAGGGGATGATTCCATGGACAGCGCTAGAAGGCTGGGCCACTCTTACTCTTGTTCCCTCTCAGCTGCCCTTCCAGGGCAGTCAGTGGAGGACCCTGGCAGGTGCCTGGGGTTGGGAAAGGGACAACAGAGTGGACAGGAAATGGAGCGGTACTGGTGAGGGAGGAAGGGATTGACTTCCTGTGCGTCCACCAGGTCCTTGGGGCCATACCCTGTGGCAAGTGGATGTGACTAGTTCATCAGACTGAAGAACCAACCTTGAAATGTCAGGCAGACAGGAGGATCCCTGGGATAGGCATGAGGGGTTGATGAGGACTTGCACTGTTGCTCATTGCAGGTTCAGGTAGGCACCCCTGTAGAGGTCATGCTGGGGCCTGAATGGACGCCTGGGGCCACCTTGGTGTATTTTCAGCCCGGGGCCCGAAGGCATGCTCTCCTTTGCTGAGGTGGAGAGGCCAAGAGAGACCTGTGGCCTGCGGCGGTGGGGGTGGAGGAAATGCGATCTGAGATAGGTCTGGGTAGGACCAGGGAAGGAAGAGGAGGAGTGCCAGAGGCTTGAGGGGAGGTAGCTGTCAGGATGAGGAGCTGGGTGTCACACCGCCATGCCTCAGACTGTCTCCTTCCTGCTGTTGCAGAGCGTGATGGCTTTCGAGGATGTGGCCGTGTACTTCTCCCAGGAGGAGTGGGTACTCCTGGATAAGGGCCAGCGGGCCTTGTACCGACACGTGATGCTGGAGAACTTCGAACTTGTGACCTCACTGGGTAAACCTCTGGGTCCTCATAGGAAGTAACAGTGGTACCAGAATGGACCATCAGGATGGCTCCTGCCTCCCTGGCCACCCGTGAGCAGGGCCTTTCGGTCAGGGGCCTAGTGAGACAGGATTGGGGCCCCAGAGATGTAGTGTGGGTGGCTCGGCCATTTCCATGTCCCCGACTGGCTGCGGTTTCCTGTGCCTGGCTCTGTCCCCTTCCTGTGGTACTGCTGACACAGTCGCTGCTGGGGTTGCACAGATGGCACCGTATGTTTCCATGTTCCCATGGCTCCTGCCACATGTTGAGGGGTGCTGGTCCTGAGCTGCTGTTGGCCTCTCACTTCATCTTTCTCTTTCCAGGATTTTTTTCCTCCCCACCTCGTGTGGTCATCCAGCTGGAGCGTGGCGAGGAGCCCTGGGTTCCCAGGGGGAAGGACTCCATCCTGAGCAGGAATACTCACAGGAGGCTGGGCTTTGGTGAGTCTGGGATCATGGTGGAGTAAAGTCAGGACCAATCTGTCTCCGCTCCTGTCCCCACAGACATATACCCTCCTGCCTCCTGTCTCTCTTCCCTACTTTCATCAGCCACTCCTAAAGGGTACAGCCTTGGCTACCCTCGAAGGTAGAGTTCCAAGGGCACAGGAGCTGCCTCCACATAGGACGTCACCAGCAGGCCAAGGGGAAACCCCCTGAGTAACCTCCCACCCCTCCACCCAACTAAGCTGTGTCGTGTGGACCCAGACCCTCCACATCTCACTGCCGCTTTTTGGGGGGCTTTCTTTCCTTCATTCTTGTGTTCAAATGTTGCTTTTACACTTGAAGTGACCAGGTTTGTTTCAGACACTCTCCATCCTGTTTTGTGGAGCTGATGCCATGGAAAGGCAGTTGATAAACAGTGTTCACAAGAGGCCTTCAGCCTCAGATGATAGGTGCCAGTGCAGTGGGCAAAACCAGGCTGGGCAGTGAGCTGAGAAAGGAACAGAGTGTGTGGAGGGTGTTAGCCAGCTGTTGCTGTGACAGAATACCTGAGATGAACTATGTAAAGGACAAAAGCTCATTTTGTCTCACTCTTTCAGAACTTCAGTCCATGGTTGGCTGAAATTGCTTTTGGTGTGTGTTGAGACAGAACACCATGGCAGAAGGGTGTGCAGGGGAGGAACTGCTCCTCTTGTAGCAGCCAGAAAGCATCCTTCTGGGCCAGTCCCCTGTCAGAATCCCGACTCTGAACACATAAGCCTTTTGGGGAAGATTGAGAAAAAAATTTTTTTGGTACGAGGGATTGAGCCCAGGGTAATTACACTGAAATCTAGCCCCTGCTTTTTGGCAAAGGTTTTTTTTTTTTTTTGGTTTTTCTCCGGTACCGGGAACCGAACTCACGACCTTGCGCTTGCCAGGCAGGCGCTTTTGCTGCTGAGCTAAATCCCCAGCCCCTAGCCCCTGCTTTTTAAATTTTTTTTTTTTTTACTTTTGAGACAAGGTCCAGGCTTCAACTTGTGATTTTCTTCCCCAACCTCTCAGAGTGCTGGGATTACAAATGTGTCTCACCACACCTGCATGGGGGACAGTGAAGATTCAAACTGTAACATTCTATCCTGGCTCACAAAAGATAATACACACTTCTTAATCCCGAATACATTTTAGTCCATCACGAAGCATCCCCAGAATCTCAACTATTCCAGCATTTCTCAAAAGTCCAAGTTTGGAGTCTCCTGTTTGACTCAAGGCAGATTTTAGCTGTGAGCCCATGTAAAATTCAAAAAGTCATACTCCCAGGAAACAGGGGCAGATGTTAAATATTCCCATTCCAAATGGAAGGAGAAGGGAAGGAGGAAGGAGCTGGACCAAACCAAGAACATAACCCAGCAGGCCAGACCTTAAGCCCTGTGGCTCTGTGTCCAGTGTCCAGGGCACATGGTGGCATGATAAGAGCTCCAAAGGGCCTAGGCGGCCCAGCCTCTATGCCCTTACCAGTTGCAGCCCGCAGAGCTGCTTTCTTGGACTGGCTGTGCTCACTGCCTGTAGTGTTCCTGACATTCCACGTTCCTGGCATCTCTAATTTCCTGGGGTCCCCACTGCAACTTTGGCTTGACTCTAAAGCTTCACGCATGGCCCTTTCAGGGGCTCCCCACAGGGACTGACCCTGCCACACATCACCCGACCTTTAAGACCACCCTTTGAAGTCTCAGTGGAGTTTTCCGTGACCCTGTAACTCGTGTCCTGCATGCCTGCAAACCAGCATCATATGGTAATGCCAAGCCAGCTACAGCAGTGGCCGTACCCTCTTGGACCAGAGCTGTAGCAGCCTGAGTGCCTCGATGGCTGAGTGTGGTAAACAAATCCTGGGAAACAACTAGGTAGCCCTGATGGAGCAGGGTACCCTAACAGCTCTTCTCAAAGCAGAGTCCTTCAGAGTTTTACAGCTTTATAGCCTTGAGCTTTTGATGAGTGAAGTCTGGACTATTCTTTTTTTTTTTTTTTTTTTTTTTTTTGAGACAGGGTCCCACTATGCAAGTGCACTGTTCAAGCTGGCCTTGAGCTCACTTTATAGCCCAGGCTGGTCTCTAACTTGCAACGATCCTCCTGCTTCAGCCTCCTGAGTGCTGGGATTGCAGGCATGCACCACCATGCCTGGCTGAGTTCTTTTAAGTATTCAAGATATTAGTGCTTTATCTGGGGAACAGTTGGCAAAAATTTTTTCTGACACTGTGGGCTCTCCTTACTCCTTGCTCTTACTGGGTATTTCTTTTGCGTTGCAAAAGCTTTTTAATAAGATGAGATTCCAGTTGTTGGTTCTTTGTGATAGTTCCTATGAAATTGGGGTTTTGTTCATAAAGTCTTTGCTTACTTTGATGTCTTTAAGTGTTCTACCTATTCTTCTAGCAGAGTTCTTCCAGTAGATTTATTGTTTCTGTTACATTTTTTATGTTTTTTTTTTTTTTTGTCTTTCTGAGACAGGGTCTCGATATGCATGCAGTTCAGGCTGGCCTTGAACTCACTTTGTGGCCCAGGCTGGTCTTGAACTCACAATCATCCTCCTGCCTCAGCCTCCCACGTGCTGGGATTATAGGCGTGCGCCACCATGCCCAGCATTGTTTCTGTTTTAATGTTTAGATCTTTGATCCATTTCAACTTTAGTTTAGTGCATGGTGAAAGATATGGGTCTAGTTTTAGTATTCAGCATGTTAAAAGCCAGTTTTTCCAGCACCATCTATTGAAAAGGCTGTCTTTCTTCCAGTGAATATGTTTGGTCCCTTTGTCAAAGTTGAGATGGCTGAGTATGCTTGGGGTTGTTTCTGCATCTTCTAATCTGTTCCATTGATCCACACATCTTTTTTTGCCAGTACCATCCTTTTTTTTTTTTTATCACAGTACCTTTTGTAGTTCAATTTTAAGTCAGGGATTGTGATGTCCCCTGCCTTGCTTTGTTACTTAGAATTGCTTTCACCATTCTAGGTCTCTTCTGGTTCCAAATGAATTTTAGGATTGTATTCTCCAATTCTGTGAGATACGCTATTGGCAGTTTGATCAGGATTGTGTTAAATGTGTAATCTTCCAGTATTCTTTGTTGTGGAAGTATCTTATTTTTCCATCAGTTTTGAAAGATAGTTCAGTCTGGATTGGAGATTGTTTTCTTTTTTTTGGTTTTTTGGTTTTTCTCCGGTACCAGGAACCGAACTCATGACCTTGCGCTTGCCAGGCAGGCGCTTTTGCCGCTGAGCTAAATCCCCAGCCCCGGAGATTGTTTTCTTTTAGGGCTTGAAATATTTTCACTCCAAACTGTCCTTGACTTGAGGATTTGTGTTGAGAAGTCTGCTGTGATTTTGATGGACTTTGCTTTATAGGTGACTTGTTTCTAACAGCTTTTAGTATTCTGTCCTTGTGTTGAATTTTTCAATCTTGACTGTTACATGCCTTGCTCTAGATTTTATTTTCAGCATGGCTAATTGGAGTTCTGTATGCCTCACTTACCTACATGTCAAATTCTTTTTCCCAAGATTTGGAAATTTTCTGCCATGATTTCTGTGAACAGGTTTTTTATATCATTTTGCTTTATCTCCTTTTTCATAGACTCTGATCAATCTTATGTTATTCTTCTTTGCATCATTTAGTGGCTCTTGGATTGATTTTTGTGTGGTGTAGTCCTTTGCTCTTTTTTTTTTTTTTTTTTTGAGACATTTGCTTTTTTTTTTTTTTCATTATGCAGTCAGGCTGGCCTTGAACTCACTTTGTAGCTCAGGCTGGCTTGTAACTCGAGCAGTTCTCCTGCCTCAGCCTCTCAAGTGTACCACTACACCTAGCTTCAGTTGAATTTTTAATTTTCTGGATATCTATTTGGATATCTATTCCATTTCTTTCCTGTGTTGGGCATTCAGGGTTTCCATCATTTCCTAAGCTCCTCTATGTTTTTATCTGTATCTGCTCTAGAATCACTAAGCATGTCTTTCATTGTGGTCATTATCTCTGTAGTTATCTGAGAAATTATTTCAGATTTGATTTTTTTTCTAGCACCTCATTCTTGTGCTTTGTTACTGTGACCACTTCAGAGAGTCTAGGTGGGTGGCTTTTACACTGTTCCACCTTATTGCCTCCTGAGTTTGCCTTTGGTGAGCTGAAATTCTGGGGTTGCATCTTGCCTAAGTGTCTTTTCATATTCTTTCTTTCTTTCTTTTTTTTTTTTTTTTTTTTTTGTTTTTTTTTTTTTTTTTTTTTTCCCATGTTGATGCTTGTAAATTATGGCAGATAACTTTACTGGTAGTTGAGAACCTTTAGGAAATGGCTACTTCTCAGAGATGTCTGCCAGGTG